>NC_091361.1:10811117-11111117 GCF_038502225.1 Cherax quadricarinatus | reverse complement strand
ATGAGTGATGAAAATGGTAGATATTACCAGGATATCTCAGGGATATGTTTAAGACTTTATTCATCAAAGATACAAATAAAGACAATGAAACCAGTCAACCTAAAAGACAGAGAAATTACTTCTGAATGCCACATACAAGGCTATAAATTATTCCACACTGATAGGGTCAACAGGAAAGGTGGTGGAGTGGCGATGTCATAGATAATTTAAATTGTCGAGTTAGACAAGACCACAACAATGTATCTACAGCATCTGCTAGGAAAATGATAGGATGGATGATGAGAATCTTCAAAACTAGGGACACAAAGCCCATGATGACTCTTCAAATTGCCTGTTCTCTCTAGGTTGGAATACTGCTGTACTCTAACTTCCTCCTTCAAGGCAGGTGAAATTGCTGACCTGGAGAGTGTACAAAGAACTTTCACGGCACACATAAGTACGATAAAGCACTTAAATTACTGGGAACGGTTAAAGTCCCTTGACTTGTATTCCCTGCAATGGAGCTGAGAAAGATACACTTAGAAAATCATAGAGATTAGTACCAAACTTGCACACGAAAATCACTACCTATGGAAGCAAAAGACTCGGCAGGAGATGTAACATTCCCCCACTGAAAAGCAGGGGCACCAGGAGTACACTGAGAAACAACGCAATAAGTGTCAGTGTCAGTATAGCTACTGAATTCCCCTATACGTATACTTGTGTAGTATATTGTAGATCATATCCATGAATATATTTAGGCTCTCTTTCAGTAGGCTCAGTGACTAGCATGTGTGACGTCATGTGATGCCATTGTGAGCGCTGCACGCTCGTACTCTCTCTCAGTTCTCCAGGCTTAGGTCTACGGCCAACACAGGCAGTCTGGGTTCCCCCTCTCTCACACTCTGCTAATATGTGTTAACATCCAATGACTGTGTTTAACTCCAACCATCACATCTCCACGAACCCTCCCAACAAATGGTGCCAGCGGTGTGGGCGTAAAATTGTTAATTACCCCGATGTACGGAGATAAACTTCTGTCAGCCGACGATGGTCCTTGTGTGTGACGCATGGCGGCCTAGCTAAACAGCCTGCTACTCTGACCCAGCACTCGCCAGCCTCTCTGCACTACCTCCTGGTCAGTCTTTGTCTTAGTGTTTTATTTGCTTATTTGCATTACTTCCGAGTGGTTGACCCGGGTTTGCAAATTAAGCCAAGCTACCAAGCCAGTCTGGTGGGGGAGTCAACCCCTACACCATCCAGCCTGTCTTAAGTACCAGCCTTGCCTGCTAGCCAGCTTTCCACCCCTGCTGTGCTCATTGTTACAAGTTCTCAAGCCAGTCTGTGTGACGGGTTAAGCCAGCCATCCAACTAACCCAGGTGACTAACCCAGTACTCAAGCAAGCCACGTGAGTTCCAGCCTTCACCATCGCTTTGTGCTTTCAGTTCTAAGTTGTTCTGAGTGTTTAACCATCCCTGTGGTGTCGCGGTACTTTGTGGGTTTTTAAGCCAGCCTGGCTTAGAATATTTTCGTGCCTAGTGTGCGTGTCCCCAGAGCGGCTTACACCGCTTATCCCATCCTGGAGGCCCAGTCCTCACGAGGTGTCTCACCGCACTGCCTCACACACCCACATCTCACCGCCACTGTTTTTTTTTTTACCCTTATCTTCGGGTTCTAGCACCTTATCTTACAGACCACATAGGGGGTCAAGACGCAAGATTGTTCGTTCGTCCCTGTGCGCCAACGAAAAAGCCTCCTGTGTGCATCTGTTGTCAATTTAAGCGCAAATCCTCCGAGACGTCAACGTGGTGAGAGTGGTAGCGAATGTGGGCAGCCCACGAGACTCCACTTCTCTCATTCTTCACTATCGCCGCTACAGTGATATTTTTATAGAGACATTTCCGAGTATTGAGACTTTTTTTTTTTTTTGTTCTCAGTGACATTCAGTGACTCTTGATTAGACTCTGTTCATTACATCCTGTTTGCAATATTTTTTTCTTTCTTCAGTGTTTAAATTTTGGTGCTTTATTTTGTCTGTTGTGTTGTAATCTTTTTTTATTTTATATACATGAAGTAAGTACTTTAACATTTTTCCTTGTTGTGTGCAATATATAAGCAGTATAAACTTGTGTTTACACTTCATAATTATCTTGTGTTCACAGTATTGTGTTCCTTGCCTAGTAATTTATGCAGTGAAGTAATTCAGTAACTTATCTTATATTCTGCATCACAACTCAGTGTTGTCTCAGTTATTTTTTTTTCTCCCTGCATTTGTGTCTGTGGCCATATTGCAATTAATTGTCCTGATAGTCGCCCTAAGAGGCATCGTAATTCTGATGGGTACCAGTCCAATCTGCCTTCCTGTACTTATCACAGAATTCATAATCATGACACATCCGAGTCCAATGCTCTCTATAACCTTCAGCACTCTAGATCCTTCCGTGGCCATTCCAACAGCAAAGCCAGGAGAGGAAATAGAGGTTGGGGTTCTCAGACTAACCAGAACCAGCCTCACTCTTGCAATTCTGGGGAATCCGAGCGCCCAAGTCAACCCGTCCCGTGGTGACAGTAGGTGATAATGAGTACACCATCCCCGTTCACAATTTCTTTGATGCCTTAAGCAGTTTCGAGAATAACAATCCCGCTGATGTTGCTGCTTCACACGTCTCTGACGTAGATGATTTTGGGGATGAAGTGGAACACACCTTTTCCTATGACAACCCACCTTTTTGTTTGCACATAACTCCCAGTGAAACAATAGGCCCTATAGTGCAAGCATCCATTCATAATGCGCCCATTCATGTGTTCATGGACTCTGGTGTGCAAGTCAATATTATCACGTCTAGTTTGTTTAAAGACAAGCAGTTACGACGTGTCCGCCTCATAAAACCAACTACTGTAACCTCCCTTAGTGGAATAGCTGGTTCCCTTCTGCATGTCCGATGTCAGACTTCCCTCACCTTTTCTATCTAAGGCAGAGATTTTACTGCTTCTTTCCTTGTTGTCGACCAGATTACTTTCCCGGGTGACCTTCTACTGGGATATGCTTCCATGGGAGACTTACGTATTGTGCTTGACCCTTACCAAATTGACGACTTGATCGTTCCGTTTTCGGATTACCAGCTTGGATCAGAGATCTGCCATACGGATTAAGTCCTTACAAGCCAATGCATTTTCCAGTAGCATACCCAAGCGGTCAGGCACTAGTAACTCTGTCACTCCCATCTGTGTTCCACCTACACCTTCAGACATGCAGGATAGTGTTCCATTGCCTCATGTGTCCGAGGACACTCAGACAGCCTATCCCTGCAATGTCTGCTAGTTCAAGTAGTAGTTTCTCCACAGGGGATGCCTTGTCGGAAAACGATTACTTGAAACTATTAATGCCATCTCTTGTTGATGTCACACGCCGTCTGCAGAAAGACGTCTCTGTCATGGTTAGTGCTCTCACTAGAGTGTCTGTTGTTGTTCATAGTGTTCCAGATGGTGATAATGTCCTAGTTGACAGTGATTCTTGCAAAGTCAAGGGTTTATTTGTTGAACGATCCTTACACGTTGTAAGAGACAGTAAGATCCATTTATTCCTTGCTAACACTTCTGGTCACAGTGTTCGTCTCAGAGCAAATACCAATCTTGTTGACCTGGTTCACTATCCTTATCCTGTTCAAGTACAGGATGACGTGCCACCTGACCAGTGGGTCGGTGCTATTTCAGGTGGATGACGGGCATAAACAAGGGAGATATTAATAAAGTACTGAGGGTGTCGAACCAGGAAAGAACCAGAAATAATGGATTTAAGTTGGATAAATTTAGATTTAGAAAGGACATTGGTAAGTACTGGTTTTCTAACAGCGTTGTAGATGCGTGGAACAGTCTTCTCAGTGGGGTGATAGAGGCTAGGACCTTGGGTAGCTTTAAGAAGAGATTGGACAAATATATGAGTGGGAGGGGCTGGGTTTGATTGGTGTCATTGGGTACGGGAGTTATTTCTTGGGTAGATGCGTGGAACAGTCTTCCCCACTGGGAAGACTGTTCCACGCACCTACAACTCTGTTAGAAAACCAGTACTTACCTATGTCCTTTCTAAATCTAAATTTATCCAACTTAAATCCATTATTTCTGGCTCTTACCTAGAAATGGTAGACCATTTCACCAGACATTGTGAGTTAGTTCCTATTGTAGATAAGACTGCCGATACAGTAGCTAAAGCGTTTAAAGAATGCATTATCTGCAGGCATACCACCCCTAAGTCCCTAGTAACAGATAATGGAGGTGAATTCTGCGACGAGATTCTTGAAAATTTGTGTACCTTGTACAAGATCTCTAAGTCAACCATTGTTCCCCATCATCCTGCGAGTAATGGTTTGGCAGAACGAACAAATAATAAAGTACTTTATGTTTTGAGAGCCAGTATCAACCCCAATAGCGAAACTTGGGATGAAGTTATACCGGATGTTCAATGTGCTATAAATTCTGCTTACAATGCTTCCATAGGTGACACTCCAAATTATGCATTGTAAGGTGTAGACAAGCGTTTGCCTTATGAGTTATATTCCACACTGAAACCCAATTATACCCTGATGATTTCATAGCAACTCGTACCAGCATAGCTCAAAGTGGTTTTTAGAAGAATCCGTGAAACACTTCATAAATCAACAGCAGAATTTATTAGAGTAACTAATAGCCGTGCTAAGCCGACCAAAGTTAAAGTGGGTTCGAGGGTAATGCTGACTAATTTCAACAAAACATCCGCAATGCCTAAGCTCGATCAAAAGTTTGTTGGCCCTTATCGAGTAGTTGAACATATCAATGGCAATAAATATAAGGCTAGAGAAATTAGTACTGGTCAGAATAAGGAATCGCATTTAGATCATATGAAATTAGTATGCGATGTCGAGGATGGTATTTCTACCCAGACTAATGCGTCAGTCGCTGACAATCCTCCCGACTCTGTACCCTCTACCTCTAATAGTCAGATAATCAACCCGAATGTCGTTATTCTTTGCATACACAACAAGTGATGAGAAACCCCCAAGTATCTTTTGTAGATACTTGTTCAGATCGCCCTCAGTCAAGGCATGTGTTAGCCATTGCAGAAGAATTCAATCCACCCAAAGATGATAACCATTCTGCATATGTAAATCTTACCCTCGCAGAGTTGGGTTTAAATGTACATAGTCTGTATAATTAGATGTTCAAGATGAATGAAGTTGTCAACTCTGTGTTTGTTATGAGCTGATCAGTTTTTTTTTTTTCAGATTTTTTTTTGTGTTCACGTTCCCTCCGAACTCTGAGATTAGCAGTAATGATCTGTGCACGCCAGATCTGCCTTTGCTGTTAAATTACTTTCACCTTTGTAAATATTTATATATTCTTCCTCAGAATCTTTAGAGTGCATGAATACAGATCTATCAATCAATTCCATCCTTTATTATACCATGATTTGTTCTTATAATTCGTAATGCATTACGTTAACATCCATTACGATACCATCCATTAGTTCTAAGCTACATATGTCTTTGCCATTGTATAGAATCAGCCCAGACCCACCTGCCTGTTCAGCGGTATCCTCCTGTGTAAAAACTGAGAGGAAGTATGTGTTAAAACTTCTACACATTTCCTTATCACTGTCAGTGAGCTGACCCGAGGAACTTTTGAGTGGGCCTATCTTGTCCCTGATCTTACTTCTGTATACCTGAAAGAATCCTTTTGGGTTAGTCTTCGAATCTCTTGCAACTTTAACCTCATAATCTCTTTTTGCTTTTCTAATTCCTTTTTTTATTTCTCTCTTTAACTGAATATATCGATTTCTTAATTGCCCCTCTCCTCTTTTGAATTGCCTATATACGCCTCTCTTTTGACCAATTAGATATTTTAATCTATTGTTCATCCATTCAGGATCATTTTTGTTAGATCTGATTTCCCTATTTGGAACATAATTTGACTGAGCAGCTAGAACTATGCCCTGGAAAGCGTCATATCCGCAACCATCACCACCTACCTGACCCTTAGTCAGGTCATTCCAGTTCAGCCCACCTAAGTAATTTTTCAGTCCTATGAAATCAGCCAAGCGAAAGTCAGGGACAGAGACTTGATTGTCATTATTAGGGGAATTCCATGATATATTAAAACTGAGTGATTTGTGATCACTTTCCCCAAGCTCATCATTAACCTCAAGATTATTAATTAGTGTTTCCCTACTGGCAAGAACCAAGTCAAGGAGGTTATTTCCCCTAGTTGGCTCTGTCACAAACTGTTTTAAAAAACAATCCTGGATCGTATCAAGAAAGTCACCTGACTCTAAATTTCCTGTCAAATTGCTCCAGTCAATCTGTCTATAGTTGAAATCTCCCATTAGCACAACATTTTCGTATGTAGATGCCTTACGAATTTCGTCCCATAGAAGTTTACTGCACTCCCTATCAAAATTTGGGGCCCTGTAAATCACACCCAAAATTAGTTTTTCTCGGCCCTCGAGAAGCTGTAACCAAACAGATTCAGTGGCTGACGCTTCTAATTTAATATCTTGTCTAACACAACAATTTAAATTGTCTCTGACATACATCGCTACTCCACCACCTTTCCTGTTGACCCTGTCAGTGTGGAATAATTTATAGCCTTGTATGTGACATTCAGATGGCATCTCTCTATCTTTCAGATTGAGCCAGGTCTCTGTTATAGCAATAATATCTATGTTTCCTGCACTTCCAATTAATCTTAGCTCATCTATCTTATTTCTTACACTCCTGCTATTAGTACAGTAAACCTTAAGGGAGCTAGTCCCTTGCTGCCCTCTGCTGTCCCCCTTTGTTTGCTGACCTGATCTATTGTTTTTATTTATAACTTCATGCTGAATGCCTTTTTATACATTTACTGTTTCCAACCCTAGTGATGCAACCTGCTTGTTTCCCACACACACCCATACCTCTATCTTCCATCAGTTTAAAATCATAGGCATTTCACCAATGGCCTTCTCAATCGAGTCTGCAAGTGCTACCACCCCAGCCCCAGAGAGATGTACCCCATCCCTTGCATACATATCATGTTTGCCATAAAAGTTGTTCCAGTTGTCAATGAATGGGATTGCAAGTTCCTTGCAGTATCTGTCTAGCCAGCAATTTACACCAATTGCCCTAGACAACCATTCATTTCCTACTCCCCTTCTAGGCAAGATGCTACATATGATTGGGATCCCTCCCTTAGACTTAATGAAATCTATAGCTGACCTGTACTTATCGAGCAGCTCTTCTCTCCTACCCTTCCCAATATCATTTCCACCAGCACTGAGACAGATAATGGGCTTGTTCCCATTACCTGACATGATATTATCCAGCCTGTTGACTATGTCCCCAACACCAGCTCTAGGGAAGCACACTCTCTCATCTTCTTATTCCTATTACAAAAACACGGTCAATATATCTTACCTGAGAGTCACCAACCACAAGAATGCGCTTACCTCCATTAGCAGGGGCAGTAGTACTCTTACCTTCACTGGCCACTGAAGTACATTCATCCTGAAGAACAGAGAAGTGATTTCCTACCTTCAGATCTTTACTCTTAACTTTCCTTACTCTGATGCGCCTCCCATTACTGGGAACCACTCGCCACTTGTAGCAGGTGCTGGGCTGCACCTCACTGCTGGTAGCCGTTGCTACCTCCCCACCTACAGCCTCCTCACAAGAGAGACAGACTGCACCTCACTGCTAGAAGCCTCATTCCCCACAACTCCAGCCACCTCACACTCTCTCCCAGACCCACTGAGGTGGACCTTCAGCCTCCTAATCTTCTCCTGGAGAAGCAAGACCTCCTCCTTCAACTCTCCAACCTCAATTTTTAAAACACTGCAGAAGCAAGCCATGCTTTGTAACCGTCCACGCTAATCCCCAAAGCAGCGCAGGGTCTGTCGGAAAAAATTAGATTTAGGAAGAACATAGCAAAGCACTGGCTTGGTAATAGATATATACACTAGTGAGTGTGGGTGGGTGTGAGTTGGACCTACTGGCTTGGGCAAGTAGGTGACTTGGACCTGCCTAACATGGGCCAGAAGGCGTGCTTAATTGCTCCTTCTTTTTTATGTTCTTATCCTTACGCAGATACTACAAATACATCTTACATACTATATGCGTATCTTACTCAAATATTTATCGGTATTATCAATGGCAGCCTAAAGGTTTAGCGTTTAACTATAAACGAAAAAAAACAATATTTAATCTCACCATCAGTCATACCCTCTCCCGTCCGCCTCCTCAAATTCCTATCTTATATCCCTCTGATACCTTCATTACTGCCTGTTTATCCTTAACTCCTCCATACCTCCGTTCCTCTCTATTTTCTTCCCCCATTTCCCTAACTCTTCACCCCTCTCTCGATCGCTGCCTCCTCCTCCTCCCTATTGCCTCCCTCTCCCTAACGTTTTTTAAACCTTTATCCCTTTGCCAGTCTTCCTGTCGTCATTCCCTAAAAAAATACGAAAGAAACCATCTACGACAATGTTTACGTGTAAACATAACTGCAAGTGGTCTGTGAAAATTACATTAAAAAATCCAGGAAGTATTCAGGCTTAATGACTGAATTTAAAGTTTGATCCTCACTTACTGTACAGTAAGGCATTTATACTTGAATCTACAATTAACGTAATCCTTAGTATTTACACTTGTCCCTGCAACTCACGTCCTCAGTGATATTAACATTTGGTTCTACTCTACGTACTCAGTGATATTTAGGCTTGTAAGGTTACTTTCAGTAACCAGTAACACTGAGATCAAGCTGAAATCGAGATATAAATGAATTATAAAGGGCAATGATTTTACGAATGAGTGCGTGTGTATACATTCAAAGACTTACTGAAGAGCGAGTGTGTGTGTGAGAGAGTGTGTGAGTGTGAGTGAGAGAGAGAGAGAATGTGTGTGTGTGTGTATATATACTCACCTAGTTGTGCTTGCAGGGTCGATTCACAGCTCCTGGCCTCGCCACTTCACTGGCCGCTACTCGGTCACTCTTCCTACTCCATGAGTTTTATCGTACCTCGTCTTAAAGCTATGTATAGATCCTGCCTCCACTACATCACTACCAGACTATTCCACTTCCTGACAACTCTGTGACTGAAGAAATACTTCCTAACATCCCTGTTTTTCATCCGAGTCTTCAACTTCCAACTGCGACCCCTTGTTGTTGTGTCCCATCTCTGGAACATCCTGTCTCTGTCCACCTTGTAAATACCTCGCAGAATTTTATATGTCGTTAACATCTCTTCCCTAACGCTCCTTTCCTCCAGTGTCGCCAGGCCGATTTCCTTTAACCTTTCTTCCTAGGACATTTCCCTTAGCTCTGGAACCAGCCTTGTTGCAAACCATTGCACTTTCTCTAATTTCTTGACGTGCTTGACCAGGTGTGGGTTCCAAACTGGTGCTGCATACTCCAGTATGGACGTGACATACACGGTGTACAGTCTTGAACGATTCCTTACTGAGGTATCGGAACACTATTCTCAGGTTTGTCAGGCGCCCATATGCTGCAGCAGTTATCTGGTTGATGTGTGCTTCAGGAGATGTGCTCGGTATTATACTCACCCGAGATCTTTTTCCTTGAGTGAGGTTTGCAGTCTTTGGCCACCTAGTAGGACTAGAAAGAGACCTGGACAGGCTTGCAGCCTGTCCAGGTCTCTTTGTAGTCCTGCCTGATCCTTGTCCGATTTAATTTTCCTCATTAACTTCACATCATCTGCAAACAGGGACACTTCTGAGTCTATCCCTTCCGTCATGTCGTGTGTATGTGTGTGTGTGTGTGTGTGTGTGTGTGTGTGTGTGTGTGTGTGTGTGTGTGTGTGTGTGTGTGTGCGCGCACGCGCGCGCGTGCGTGGTGTGTTCACCTAGTTGTGGTTGCATAGGTCGAGTCACAGCTCCTGGCCCCGACTCTTCGCTGGCCGCTACTAGGTCATTCTTCCTGCCTCCAGGATCCATACATAGCTTTAAGAAGAGGTATGATAAACCGTGTGTGTGTATCTGCGTGTGCGCGAGCGTGTGCGTGTGTGTGTGTGTAGAGAGAGAGAGAGAGAGAGAGAGAGAGAGAGAGAGAGAGAGAGAATGAATTTCATATTTGTAAATCACGTGTTTGGCGCTACAGGAGCAGAGGTGTGATCATGGTGTATCTTCTATAGTAATTTGCTCTTCTTATGCGTTTTTTAATTAAATGGTAATTTTTGTAAGATTTTCTACTCTCTCTCTATTAAGTCAGTTATTTGCCTCCATGTTATTCTTGTTGCGAGTACTAATAAATCTTATCTATTTTTTTTGTGATTTATAATATATCTCTTCCTCATCTCTGCAGTGTCATCATCTTCACTGTCTTCAGCCTTGTATCGTAACTCATTTCTTTTTTACTCTGGTAGCCAGAATATACGTAAACCGTCATTTATTTAACTCTTTTCTGTTTCTAATATTACTAGATGGCAAGCCGTAAGTACCGATTACTAAGTAGTTTCCCTCGAATACTTCATATAAAATATGTTTATTTACAGTTTAGATTAAGTCAGACTACATCAAATTTCTTCTCATTTGTAGTGTTAGTACAACAAGTCTGAGCTTATTCCGTCTGTTGAATAATACTCAGCAATACGTTTATTTTTTCATTTGTTTTAGTTTGGGTGCTGTTTATCCTGTACTTGTTTCTCTGAGAATTCTTTTGGTAGGTCGGCACGAACCTGTGACACATTACAAAATAGTATTCTTCCTTACTTCTATCCTCACATAACCTCTAAGCAGATTTTGTAAAAAAAAATCACTTAATCCTTTTTTGGGATTTTTTTTTTATTTATCCATATAGTTCTTCTATTTATATATGTCCTTGGCTTTCCTTTAACATATTTTCCTTTTACTTAATCAGTTTAAATGTTATTTACCTCTGCTTCTGTTTATATTTATCAAGTTTCAAATTCACCTACATCCCACTAAACGTCCTTCATGACAAGTCATTTATGTGATGTTCTTTAATTTTCTCTCATGATTTTTTTCGTTTTTTTTTCTGCACAGCCTAAAGCAATAAAAAAATTTCTATCCAAAGTTTTACCTCAATAACATGGAACTATTTACAGACTCCTCAAGTTTTCCAGTATTATTTACTGTTGTAGTCAACTTCCTTGATAATACCTCTTCTTCAATCTCTATTTTCATCTTCAGTGAATTCGACATAACTATCTTCAATTTTAGCTTTATTAATCTTGAAGTGATTTTTTAATTTCTTGTACTGAAATATTCCTTACTTAAATTTCATTGTATAAAGTTACACTTTTACTTTTTCAACTTTTTTTGTATCAGTTCCTCCTGATATAATCGAATTTCTCACACTTTAGTAGTTTTGTCCATTCGTCAACGATTTTCTTTTCTTTTCTACTGGTGTATAAGAAAATCCATTTTTTTCTCTCTCTTTTGATGTGTCACCGAGAGCATCAGTGTAAACACACGTAATCAGTCCCTCAACCTCATTCTCCTCCTGTTCTTCAAGATTCTCTCTTGTATGGACTGATGAAGCCACTGTGTGGCGAAACGTTTCCTCAATAAAGATACCCAAGAGTTGCACATGTGTCTAATTTATCAACATGTCGGTTCTCTGAACCATTCATCTACAACTTTTGTCTTCAGAAGCTTTAAGCCCCATTAACCAGTTAACTTTTTATTCCTTCACTTTGAATTGGTATCTTTTTTACTAGGTTGTCAAAGCAGACGTTCATGCATCTTCGAGTGAAGTGTGTGTATTCACCTAGTTGAGGTTGCAGGGGTCGACTAACTGCTCCTGGCCCCGCCTCTACACTGGTCGCTACTAGGTCACTCTCCCTGAACCGTGAGCTGTGTGTGTGTGTGTGTGTGTGTGTGTGTGTGTGTGTGTGTGTGTGTGTGTGTGTGTGTGTGTGTGTGTGTGAATTTATTTTTTGTACTCACATTTCGTGATGGAGTTTCAGCTCCTGGTCTCCCTCCTAACATGTGGGTCCTGCCATCTCTTTCCCAAATTTATATATGGAGCCTTTCTCTACATTGTCATCAAGGTCACTCAAATTCTTGAATACTCTAAAGGCACAGAAATACTTAATAACATCTTTAATTTGAAACTTTACCCTCATATACTCGTTTCTCGCCTCACGAACAGTCGACCCTTGTCAACCATATTATCTGAGTATTACGTACGTCGTTATGTCGTCGCATTCAGTTCCTTTTATCTATTTCTCTCCACAGTTCAAATAACTTACAAACTTTTACTCTTCCTCCAGTTCCATTAAATAATTTATTAGGAGTGGGTCGTGAATGATTGTAGAGATTCCAGATAGTTGATCTTTAGATCTGCCAAGCGAGCATTTGCTCCAGATGTTAATCCGTAAATATGGACCACAGAGGATATATTTGACGTTTTGCTCATCCCCTACGTCTTTATCCTTTAATACACAAATAACCCTCACACAGAATTGAACTTGTGACAACGTTTCGGTCCGACTTGAACTTAGCCATCTACGAGTCTCGACCCTCTTCCGTATATATACATGACCCCTTCCCCTCGCGTTTCTAACTAGTTAGTCACATAATGACTAACACAATACTCATTGAAGAAGTCATATATAGACACTAAAAAAAATCCGGAAAAAGGATTTAATGCACAATTGTTATGGATTTCATCACACATTGGATTACTCCTTCGCGATAAAGTTGATACGGAAGCCAAGAAAAATACACTGAAGGAATATGTAGAATATAACTTTGATATATCTGTATTTAGCATTAGGAATAATATTAGGCAAGAAGTAAATAATGAAACTGAATGTTATAGGAATGAAGTTGGAAGCCTGAGTAGATTTAAAACCCACTATGATAACATGAACGCATAGACGTGGGGGGAAATTACGACACTCAAATAATATTCATTCAGAACAGTTTATATCGTATAAATCTTAATGTTTTTTTTTCCAGATACATACATTGCACAGAGTATTTTGCAGTCTTCCAGATATCGTTGAAGAGGCATGAAACTCTTTCAGTACTCTGGGAGGAGAGGGGGGGGGGAAATAAAGGTCGTTGATTCGACTAAATAGTTCCGGTGTTTGGGTAGTGGAGGCTCGTTTGGCAAGAAAAGTTAATTTTAATGGCATTATTGATTTGTTTGCGAGCTGTGAAGCCCGAATATTTAAAGTCTATTTCATACAACTGTTTATTACTTTTTTGGTTGCCTTATTTCTGTGGTGTTTACATGTTACTAATGTCAAGTCTGCTGTGTCCATTATTTTTCTGTCACGATTTTTGAAACTGCTGGCGGATTATTTGCGAAATATTTTGTCTTTTTTTTAAATCTACGAGTTTAAAATTTCATTATATAGGTTATGCGATCAGCAATTCTAAAGTCTGTTGTATTTTTTCAATAAGAAATAAATGTGGTTCCTTTATAAATCTACCGACACGCCACACTTCATAAATGTGATACACCTTTTATTATTATTATTATTAGAGAACGTAGGAAGGGGGGTCGTGGATAATGTGGCAAGTCCTGGGCCCCCATGTTGTCTGGCTACGCCCCTGGGCAGGAGGAACGGGAGTGGCAGGTGTGTGACGGCGACGGAAGGCTGCGGCGGGGATCGGGGACCGGAGGCAGTGGGAGGTGGGGATCCCAGGGGAGGAAACCCTACAGCAGGAAACCTATAAAGGGCTTTTCTTACTACTTAAACTGACGTTCAGGTAAGGCGCATCGCGTGTGCATGTATTTAGACGGAGTAGGGATTCATAGTGGAAAGGACTCTTCTATATCCAAAATAATAAGATAAACTGCTGTAGGTCTCTCGGTGGTACATCATCGTTTTCATGCGCCATTCAAATGAGTATGAACCCTAGTAGATTTGTGGTAAAAAGACACTCGTGTGCAGTTCAGGACACTGTGAACAAGTGTCCTTTTTCTAGTTTGTCGGTATCAGCATACCACTTACAACCACAGCATATTTTATTGCAGGAGACAAAACTTCTCCAGAACAAATGCTATTGCAAGCGGATAAAAACTTTTGTAGAAGTGGGAATATGTACATCATCAGACCCAACTGCCGCAGGCTGATGAATAATGGTGACATAAATGAAAGGAGAGCCAGCCGAATATTATCGGGTTAATCCACCTGAGAGGTGGATGGTTGGTTAAGTTAGGTTAGTGTGATAAATGGTTTAAAAAACCGACAAGTTGAAGATTGAGACACTTATGCAACATATGGGAATCTTTATTGTGGAAACGTTTCGCCACACAGTGGTTTCATCAGTCCAATACATAGCAGAAGGTGTAAGGAGAGGAGGAGTTTGAGGTAATCAGTCCCTCAGCCTGGACGAAGACCTACTTCGACTAGTGGATGGTACCACTATGACCCCGCCTCCTCCTGCTTCGCCTCACCTCACTACAGTACATAAGCCACGTCTACGGTCCTATGCTGTACATTCTACAAGATTAATGGACTGAACACATCGACTTCAGGCTGAGGGACTGATTACCACAGACTACTCCTCTCCTTACACCTTCTGCTTTGTATTGGACTGATGAAGCCACTGTGTGGCGAAACGTTTCTTCAATAAAGATTCCCATATGTTGCATAAGTGTCTCAATCTTCAAGTTAGGTTAGGTTTATCAGTACGAGGTATTTTCACAAGCCCAAGAGAATGTGAGACTATATGACATACACCTTGGTAATAAGTACCGATAAGATGGTTTAGAAAATAACGTAAGGAAATACTAGGAAATATTAGAAAAAGTTTCGGTCCTGGGACCTTGATCGTTTCTAACATACAGAACGAACGAACGAAAGTTCAGGTAAGATCCCAAATGGGATGAGCGGGGAAGACGGGACAGACGAAGAATAGTGCTGGAGAGGAGTGTTCTTAGTCGTAGAAATAGAGCCAGGGCTTATCTCAGCAGCGAAGAGGTAGAAAGACATTATATATAGGCGGAGAGTGAGGTGTGAGTGACGCATTGTGACCTGAAGAATGCCATGTTGGGATGAGGATAGGTAGACGATGAGGTCATGTGACTATATACATTGCCCAGACGATAGTAAAAGAGAAATACAGTAAAATGCGATTCTTTATTGATGCTGGTTCTTCCCCACAAAGCAATGTTCTTCTGTTCTGTTCACATACAGAATAATGATCTAGTGGCTTCCAGCCGAGTGGCTCCTTTATATTGTAGTAATCTATTTTCTAGTTAATATTGTTACACATTAATGAATGCTGTTTCGAAGATTCTACGCCTGTGTGTCTCTTCCTTGACAAATAGTAGTACGCCTTTGTAATAAGGTATTTCCGAAGGCGGACGTTCAAGTAGTTGCCAGAATTATTTTTCCTTTCTCCAACTTAAAAATTTATGTACCAGAGCCGGCACATTGTTAGGCATATTGTTCTCGGCTTCCACTAACTTCCTCCATCCTTCCTCCATTATTAAATAAACTAGTTTCCAGATAATTACTTGGGAATACAGTAGAAGAGCGACTTCGAACACTAAGCGCTGCTGAAGAATTATACACAAGTGCAACACCTGGGTATCTTTATTTGTAGACATTTCGCCAACCAGTGGCTTTATCAGTACAAGACAAGGACACTATGGGAAGAATACATTTACAAAAGATGAGGTAATCAGTCCCTCATATCTTGTATATAATTCTACATTTTTCACATTATATCTTTGTACTGTATTGATAAAGTCACTGGATGGCACAACGTGTGTAAATAAAGATACCCCGATGTTGCACTTGTGTTTAACTCATCTTGTCGGTATTACATAACATTGATGCACACTAAACGCTGGTGTATCTCCATGGAAAGCTTTTTGTTTGCATGATCTCTGGATGGTATCGGAGCAGTTTTACCAGTTTTATTCAAAAATATCAAATTGGACATTTTACACAAATTTAATATTTTTCCAGAAAATCTGTAGAGAATTTCAATAAATGTTGAAAACTTTCATTTTTGATGGTGATTTGTGTGTTTTTAAGGAACCATAACTCAATACTTGGGAATCCTCGAAGGAATACTTTCAAGCAGTTGCACAAATTTTTCTCCTTTTCTCTCTGTTCATTTCTTCCTCTTTTCGTTTACAACTTGAGAAAGTCTCATCGGATCGGCTTCAAATTTTCAATGCTGTTCAACTGTTCTGGGGCCGTGGGAGGGAGTAAGATGCAGATGCCCAGTGATCCAAGTTATGTAGCTCACTTTCTGAAATTTCATTTCCCAAAAATAACTAAAGCCTCGTCTGATCGACTTCAAACAATTAAAACAAATGTGTAGTTTAATTAGAAAGAGGTTTAGATTGTTACTGATGTTTACAAATATTATTTCTGGAGGTACACAAGAAATTAGCTTCAAAACCAGTTAGACGAGTAACTCACAACTAATTAGCTTCAAAAACTCATGTAAGTAGAGTCTAAGATGAGGTTTTGAAGCTGATTTTGTGAGGTAATTTTTAAATTACCTCACAAAATCAGCTTCAAGTTGAATATTTGCATCGCTTGGTATGGTTGGATTTGAGAACCTGTCTAAGGGCCAGTAGGCCTATTGCAATATTTCTCAATTCTTATGTTCTAAACTATACGGTCAACGAATCTTCCAGTTTGGCTAGTCTTAAAAACAAGAGGTTGGACACGTTTTACGGCAATTTAATTCTTGAGGAAGGTGCGTGGCGTTGGGCTAACATGCTAACAGATTATACGGCTTCTTCTTGATTAACTTAGAAGCGCGTGAGGAGGGTCCCCAGTGGACTGAGAAAATTCACGTTATTTCTGTGCTACTGATTGTGACTTATTTGATTATAATGTGTGTACTCACCTATTTGTGGTTGCAAGGGTCACGTCACGGCTCCTGACCCGCCTCTTCGTTGGTCGCCACTAGGTGCGCTCTCTCCCTGCTCCAAGAGCTTTACCGTATATCTTCTTAAAGCTATGTATACATCCTGTGTGTGTTTGTGTATGTGTGTGTGTTTTCTCAATAAGATCCCAGGAAACAGGTATTATCTTAATATGCAATAAGAACTCAGTAAAAAGTAGTAACATTCCTAAAACTCCTACGATTTCTCTCATTATCAAAAAAGTCAATAACAATAAAATATGAAATTATTAAGCAACCCCGTAATTAGCTCCATTACTTCAGTCACTACTGAATATCTAAATAATAGTATATATAGCGAGCCTAATTATAGTCAGTCTCTCCAACTTTAATGATAAAAATAATATTGATTTGGTTGACAAAGTAATATAACTTTTTCCATAATTAGAATCTGATTAGTTTTGATGTTACACCATTATTCACAAACGTCCCAGTTGATGACTTGTATAGTTTTCTATCTGACGACCTAAGCCATTATAATTTACCATTACCTGCATCAATAATCACTGGGATTAAAAAGTATAGCAGTGTTCTTGGAAAATTTGTTAAATTGCAAGTTATACACTAAAAAAAAAATAGCATGGTATATCAATTTGCAAATGTAATGTTTTACAACGTAACTGCTTAACAGAATTATTTTATAATGAAGGTAATTTTTGCAGGTATGTGGATGCCAAAAGCTTAATGCACAAGAATATAAACAAGTTCCTACTTGAGTTACATAATCTAGATCTATCCATAAAGCCTACAGATGAACTTACAAATAACTGATTACCATTTGCCATTTTTAGAAGTTTTACTCAGAGGAACCAACCAATACACAAATGTTTATCACATCATGACAGACTTCAGTATTCTTTGTTCTTCTCCATGTTCTTAAAAGTTCTGCGTATTTACAGCCCAGGGTTCACAAATGAGCAAATATTGAGGATTTATGAATTATATGAACAAAAATATCTAATTTCTTTGATTCCAATATCATTAAAAATTACCTGAAATACATTTTATAACCCTAAAGGGGGATAAAGAGACACATTCAGCCAAGAATATGTTGGTTCTGCCGTATAACGAAAACTTTTCTAGTGTACTTTCTCTCTTAAAGAACTTCAAAATCGAAATTGTATCAAAAGTCATGATATCATACAAAAAACTATTTGAACAGGCATTTCCCCCCCTCCCCCCTCAAAATGCAAAGTTTTCTTCAACTCCTATTCTAAATAACTGTTTAACATGACCTACTTGTGGGCCACGCTCACCTTTGACCTCATCTCCACTTGCTTTGCCTCATTTCTCTGTATATAAGATCTATCTGCATGTCTGTGCTTTAGGCTTGAAGGGTGACGGAAGTATCCCGTGAAAACTACTGCTACTGCTACTACTACTACTACTACTACTGTCCACAATATTCTCCTGTATTCGACTGGTGTGCAATAACGATACCCGAATGTTTTACCTCACGGTGTATATATACTCGATATAACTAGGTTTGTGGAATTCTCGCGTACACAGGGAAGCCGGGAGGTGCTATGGGATCAGATAAATCTAACACACATCCTGTTATACCTACAAAGACAAAGCACATGTAGAAGGTTATCTCAGAGGGTAGCAGCAGATATATTTTCCTTACGAAGTCTTAATGTTAACTCTAAACGTGTAAAACGAATAGGAATATAATTTCTAAGAATCGTGATATAGTGTGCAAGCGCCACGAAAACTGACCATTTACTTGTTGGTAGCGTGAGCCTAGCTGCTACACGCTACACTGATTTAATTACAGCCTAGATCTAAAATTAGGTGTGACAAGAAATTTCGCATAGACTTCGTGGCATTATAAGATACCGAATCACATAGCTTCAAGACAAAAGACTTTAGCTAGGACCGATTGAATAACAAGGATTTCTCTCCTAGCGACCAAGATTAGGTTTCAAGAGCATGTGAGTACTTATATATATATATATATATATATATATATATATATATATATATATATATATATATATATATATATATATATATATATATATAACCTATACAGATCATTAACTCATAGAATTTTGTTGTCATAGTTTAAGTCAAAGGCCATCAAGACTAACCAAGTCGTGTGATTCACTGCAGAAAATATTAATACCCGCTTTGGTTTGAGTTGAAATCCTATCGACTACACGAGGAGCATTAACATGCAAGTAATCTTCACAATACCAATCGCATCCACTTAGTTCCTTAGACAGTGAACATGGGATTCTCTCAGTATAAATACACTGAAAGATGTATACGTCTCGACAAGTATAACCTCGTTTTTAATGCTTTGGTTTCATTGGTCTGGAAACAACAGTGTTTCCCGAGATGGGTTTCACTGAGATGATGACCCGTTAGTTGATTAAATATTTGATACTTTACTGAAACTAATGTAATTTAATCATTTAATTTTTCTTGACTTTTGGAGTAACTAATAAATAATTAACGAAGTTCATTATTTATCAATATTAAATAACCACATATAGCTCGTATACAGTTCACGTATTTTTTATACTCAATGTATAAATCTTAAATATATTAATAATGGTTTGTGATATATTAAAAAAATAATCCAGTATTTCTAGTGAAGATTACACATTAAAATATCATTAGGACATAACCCTTCTTGAGTCATCCTAGCAGGATGGGATTTTAATCCCAAGAAGGATGAAAATCCCATCACTCAGAGTGAATCGAATCACTTCTTTGTCCTAGGATGAACAGATTCATAAGACAATCTAGATAGACCCTTAAAAGTGGAAAAGATTGAGTGGACAAACCATACCCCCGGCCGGGATTGAACCCGCGGTCATAGTCTCAAAACTCCAGCCCGTCGCGTTAGCCACTAGACCAGCTAGCCACAATAAGATTCATCCAACTAGGTATATTTCTACACCATAGGAAAGTTAGCACAGGCACCTCTGTGACCACAAATGCAAGTTTTTACAGACGAATCTCCAGCTAGCGTGGCCGTGACGAACTCTAGCTCAAGTCCCTTCACTGCCGTCAACACGATTTCTTGAGTCATGTTGACGGCAGTGAAGGGACTTGAGCTAGAGTTCGTCACGGCCACGCTAGCTGGAGATTCGTCTGTAAAAACTTGCATTTATGGTCACAGAGGTGCCTGTGCTAACTTTCCTATGGTGTAGAAATATACCTAGTTGGATGAATCTTATTGTGGCTAGCTGGTCTAGTGGCTAACGCGACGGGCTGGAGTTTTGAGACTCTATGACCGCGGGTTCAATCCCGGCCGGGGGTATGATTTATTTGCAATCGTGTCATTACGATTTCTTGAGTCATTGAGTGGACAGACGGAGTTATAAAGCAAGGAGAGCAATGGAACAGATATGTGAGGATGAAGGTAGGTACTGAAATTTTTTATGATGATGAAGAGCTGGGGATCCCTAGGGAGTGCACCTTAAATCGGATTTGCATAGTGTACAAGAGGCGTGAGAGGTGAAATCATGTTCATATGTAACCTTCAGCACGCAACCAGTTAGGCGAAGACATGCTATATAGCTTAGCAGTATACCATGACTTTGTTTTCGCGGAAGAAAATCTCGTGATCCCTAAAACACACAGGGCGCAAATAGAAAAAGGAGAGACGAGCTCTTTAGTAACAGTCACTGAAGGTTGGACCATTTCCAAGAGCGGTTATGTTTAGGGTCGACGCAGATAGAATATTCTACAAGCGACTTACAAAGTTTTGCTGGATGGCGAAAGCGCCTGCAATTGAAACATTGATCTGCCTGGAGTTCCCCCGGTGTCAACGGCCCCGCGGCCCAGGCCTCGACCAGACATCCGTCATTTTCAAGCGATTGCCTGCCAGGTCTAAAGGGAAACTCGGGGCAGTCGAAGGCGAATCTGATGATGGGCAGAAGTTGAAGAAATACAATAGTTCACAGAAAATATCGTCAATGCACTATGTAACTGTACACTGATACACAACTGTGGGTGGAAGAACGGCTGTCCGGCAATACGAATTAAAGTGAGCTTACGGACGAGCATTAACTGGCATGACGCCTACATTTTGCAAATGAGAGAGGTTTTTCCGCTTGTGTTCATAATATAATTAACACATAACTTTCACTAATCGTGCTGGGCATGGAAAGTAACTTTGTGGCCGCAGCATTATTGACCTATAATTACTATTATCAGTATTGTTGTTCATCTCCGAAGAGATGCCTTTAAGTGGTTGCCAGATATATTTTTCTTGAAGTTTCCTTTTTTATTTCTCTAATAAAGGAGGTCTCATCCGACCGAATTTCAATCCTCATCGGTAGTGTACGGTAACTAGGCCAAATTCTATGAACAACTGGCGTGTGAATAGGTGCCGTATGACAAAAAGTTGTTGAACCCCATTTCCAGCATCCTGGAATGGTGATAACTAGCAAAACTCTCTGTGACATTGCTTCCAACGTTAAGACAGGAGCCTCCTAACTCAACGATGGCGGGAAGCTAAATTCAAGTGTCTGGGTGAATATTTGCCGATTTTGTGTAAAATGAGGTGAAATATTTATCCCGTTAAATTACGATGAACTTTAAGTTTTCCTCTTCTGAATGCCTTCAGTATTTAATAACTGATGCGTTTTATGGCCTGGACTGTTTCCATTAAGCTTAGTTTGTATGTGAGTATAGTTGTTTAAGCACAAATAATTTATATAAAGCTTGGAAGAACTGGAATCCGTTCCATAAATGGAGAATTGTTCTCATTGGCTTCAAATTTTCAGCCAATGTTTATTTACAGAAAGCAAGATTCACGTTGTCATTGTACTGTATAGGTCCTAATTTTATTTTAATAATTAACGCTGAAACAGTCCAAAGACACACAAGTTGGGACAGTTTGGGTGAAAATTTGAAATTTTAATGGTGAAAAAAAAACTTGAAATCGTTGGTTTCAGGACAAATATTGAAAAATGCCTTTTCTGATAGGCTTCAAACTTTCAGCGATGATTGGGTTTATTAAACGAAAGTTAAACTTTCACTCTGAGCTACGCATATCTGTAAGCTGCCAATTTTATTACATCACTTGATTTTCGTGAAATAAGCAGAGAAGGTCTCTTGTGTCAGCTTCTAACACTTAAGCGCTGGTGTATCTCAATTGGAAGCATGTTTCTTTTATTGAATTTGAGTTTTGTGTCTGCCAATTTACCAATTTTATAGATTTTTTATCAATTTAGATAGAACTGCAATACAAAGAAAGAAATATTGTTAACTCGCAGTTTTATAGCGAGTTTACAGAGTTCTTAAAAACTTTACGCCAGAGGCTGCACATTGTTAAGTTACACGTCTAGTGAGCTATTAACTTTCTCCAAGGTGCTAATCCCATAGGCGCTAATTCCTTAGGGATTATACAGCACCTCTGGGGCAGGGGGAAATGGAAGGCATTCAGGCTTATTTGAGGGAAGTGAAGCACAGATCCAAATCCCTGTATCAAGAGCCCCTCAGCATCATCAAGAACCTTGAGGGGCTCATACCTTCAGAACGACTTATCTGATCAACTTTAAATTTTCACTAAGGTGTTTGAGGAGGTAGATCATGGTAATTAATATAATATTGTGTATATGGACTTCAGTAAGGCTTTCGATAGAGTTCCACATAAGAGGCTATTAAGGCACACGGAATAGATAGGAGAATTTTTTTCCTGGGTAGAGGCATGGCTGACAAATAGGCAGCAGAGAGTTTGCATAAATGGGGAGAAATCAGAATGGGGGCACGTCACAAGTGGTGTTCCTCAGGGGTCAGTGTAGGGCCCGTTGTTGTTGTTCACAATTTACATAAACGACATAGATGAGGGAATAAATAGCGACATAAGCAAATCTGCTGATGACACCAAAACAGGCCGTCCAATTCATTCTAATGAGGAAACTAGAGCACTCCAGGATGATTTGAATAGACTGATGCAATGGTCGGAGAAGTGGCAGATGCAGTTTATTGTAGAGAAATGCAAAGTTCTAAATGTTGGACAGGAAAATAACCATGCCACATATAAACTAAATAATGTAGATATTAATACTACTGATTGTGAAAAGGATTTAGGAGTTCTGGTTAGCAGTAATCTAAAACCAAGACAACAGTGCATTAGCGTTCGCAATAAAGCTAACAGAATTCTTGGCTTTATATCTAGAAGTATAAATAATAGAAGTCCTCAGGTTGTTCAACTCTATATATCCTTCGTTAGGCCTCATTTAGACTATGCTGCTCAGTTCTGGTCACCGTATTACAGAATGGATATAAATGCTCTGGAGAACGT
Source organism: Cherax quadricarinatus (assembly GCF_038502225.1). Lineage (NCBI taxonomy): Eukaryota > Metazoa > Arthropoda > Malacostraca > Decapoda > Parastacidae > Cherax > Cherax quadricarinatus. Next base: position 11,087,992 of record NC_091361.1, on the reverse strand, counting down.
ACAGAGGAGGATGACAAAGATGATTCCATGTATCAGAAATCTTCCCTATGAGGGCTCTGAATCTGCACTCTCTCGAAAGGCATAGAATTAGCGGGGATATGATCGAGGTGTATAAATGGAAAAGAGGAATAAATGAAGGGGATGTAAATAGTGTGCTGAAAATTTCCAGCCAAGACAGGACTCGCAGCAATGGTTTCAAGTTGGAAAAATTCAGATTCAGAAAGGATATAGGAAAGCACTAGTTTGGTAATAAGAGTTGTGGATGAGTGGAACAAACTCCCGAGTACCGTTATTGAGGCTAAAACGTTGTGTTGTTTTAAAAATAGGTTAGATAAATGCATGAGTGGGTGTGGGTGGGTGTGAGTTGGACCTGACTAGCTTGTGCTGCTGGATCTGGTGCCGTGCTCCTTCCTTGAGTGGAGGTGATCAGACTGGGTGGGTCATTGTGCTAATCCCGGGGGGGACACATGGACCTGCTCCGCATGGGTCAATAGGCCTGTTGCCGTGTTTCTTTTTCTTATGTCTTATGTTCTTATTACTAGGTGAAGGTTCATGAATTCACAATTGCAGGTGCCATCTACTGTGAAGAAATTTTCTCCAGGAGGAGGGTATCAGCTCCCTTCAGCCCCTTTCAGCCCTTTTCAGCCCTGAGGGGCCCAGCCCTCTCAGAAGGGGCAAGCATCTTCTTTACTGCTACATGAAGTAATTGATCCCCGATGCAGTACGAGAATGTGACATGGTCATGCGGCTCTTTGCAAGCGACCACTGTTGCAAAGTGTAGTTTAAATAAGATACAATCTCTTACCTTAGCAGGACAATTAAAATAATCCTGCTCCCACTTTATTACCATGGTAAAGATAGTGTACATTGTTGTCTATGCTTAGACAGCAAGAATCAAGCATTCTGCTTTGCTTCCCGGTGGCAGTTTGGCAAGGAAGCAAAATGTACTAGGTCAGTTTTTCTTTTATGGGCTAGGGGCAGTGGCATCGTAGGAGGCTCTGGCATCGTCAGATTGCTTTTGACCCTGCTAGGGCTCACATTGACGCCGGGATAACCAACAAAGAACACTGATCCGCTCGTTTTTGTGCATAAAAGAATCTCAAGAAACACATCTAAACATTTACAGAGAAGTGTGATCAGCTTCTTTAATGATAAGATTGTGAATAATAAAGGCAAACCTTATGGAACATTGTGTACCAGTGTACGTATTCCCAGGTGGAAGACGTGGACATCCAAGGACACTTCAGATTCTGTCGAAAAAGGTGTGAACACCATAGTTCACACTACAGAGCAAGGTAGGTTACGAATTATCTTGTAATACAGAGGACTGTGCAGTTCTTGTGATGCAAGGGGTTTGTAACCAACCTACACACGGCAGTGAGGTGCGGACTTTTGAGTCCACACAAGTAAGTATATCAGTCAGCAATCAGTAGAATAAATTTTATTCTGGCCCGTTGAGGGATGCATACGACAGCTTCTGAAGACAATGCCTGCAGGGACTGCTGTGTAGGCGATAGCTGTCTATCAAGCTAAGTTCCCCCTACAGGCAACTATTAAATCTTTGACTTAGCTTGTAGTATTATTTTCAACATACTCTATACTGACAATTCCAAAATTTGGTTTTCATGACAAATTCTCCTCTGATTGGCTTCAACATTTCAACACTTGGGTATCCTGAGGGACTGATTACCTCAAGCTCCTCCTCTCCTTATACCTTCCTGCTTTGTATTGGACTGATGAAGCCACTGTGTGGCGAAACCATTCAATAAACATTCCCATATGCTACATAAGTGTCTCAATTCTTCAACTCGTGTATATTCTTAAAAAAGGCTGGTATTCTTAACTGACTGTAGTTGCCATTTTGTCACATTTAACCTGGAAATGGTATAACAATATTTCGCAAAAACTGGATAACGTTTCATGGAGATACCTAGATGCTGGTGAGTGGATCTTAATCCATACAGCTAGACTTATCCTCCACTTGCTTGGATCCAGTCTCATTGCCTCGAGTCCACAAATGCTGAGAATCCCTGAGAATTTTACCTTTTCCCAGCATTAAAATAGAACAGTTCTTAAAGGCATCTGTCTATAATGGCTGATGCATCGAATGAAAAACACGAAACATTTCCTGGGTGTAAGAGCAAATTTTCTTGGTTCTGTAGATTAACTGGAGAATGCATCTTCTGCTCAGTTTCAAACTTACAGTGCTGATGGGTTTTACTCAAAACAGGGAAGGTTTCTTTTGATTTTAGTTTGTGTAAGTTTGAAAGTACGAGTTCTAATATACAAATAGATTTATGTAAAACAAATAATCAGTAGCAATGCAGTTTTTTTTTTTTTACTTTGAGTTATTCTAGGATAAATAAACATAATATACTCTTACATGCATATATCATCTGTATATCCTGAAGATTTAAAATATGCATGTTATATGCACTAAGATTAAATATAACTTGTTTATTTATTTTAGTTAATGTCTTAATTATTTGCTTACTTAAAAAAATTAGAGTGATCCTCTCTTGTGATGGTTCCGCTTTACCTTTTAGGAAAGAAATTAGGAAAAATTGACTTCAGAAAGAAATTCAAATATTCTTTCTCAAAACCTTTTTATCCACTTCTCCGTGGCTGTGGGTCCCACAATTTACACTAGAAGTGAACCCCATCATATTTAAATTCCTATTATTATTATTATTATTATTATTATTATTATTATTATTATTATTATTATTATGAGCAGCAGCAATATTTTTTTTATTATACAAGTAATTACCATTATTTTTATCTCCCATAAAAAATGCCAAAACTGTAGGTGATATTGGTGACTGGACTGAAGTACAATAAACTTGAAACAATGTAAGCATCATACATCATGGTAATGAAATGAAACACAGAAGAGTTAATGAACTGGATCTAAAACAGTGGTAAACATCCTGAGGTATACCGTTTAGTATCGGAAAGACGAATAGTTCATTGCCATTGTTTTATCAGAAGCCGGAGATAATGGGATGTAATATACACCGAAAAGATTATCTCTCTCTGTAAATACACAAAGTTAAGTTTAAGGCTCTTGTCAAGGATTAAAGTAATTTTGACGGGGGGTGAAGAGCTAGCGTGCAGCCTTAATTACTTTTGTGTAAGCTTGCCTTTTAAGCCGAATCGCTAAGTTTGGTTGTTTATTTAGTAAGGGTGTACCTTACATAATTTAGCAGACTGAATTTTTTTATGCCATAAATAAACGAAAATACATCTGAGAATAAAGAAAAAAGTATATCATTTATTCAGAACAATATTAAATTTTAATTAACCTTTGAGATATATATAAGGAATTCGCAAGAGCAGGCGAAATATACACAAACACTGATCTCTGGCTGAAGGAGACTCGAACCTACGAACCTTGGAACAAGGTACACAGTGCTTTACCAATCTACCCACACTGGACCCAATACCTTGGAGTCCAGCTTGTGCTAGACTTTGATCCAAGGCAGCCAGCTTTCAGGGAGAAGGCTTACAGCTTTTCATCTCATCCCCTGCATGCATCAGCCTTACTAGAGATATTAACAATGCAAGGAATTCGCAAGAGCAGGCGAAATATACACAAACACTGATCTTGTTAATATGCATTGTTAATATCTCTAGTAAGGCTGATGCATGCAGGGGATGAGATGAAAAGCTGTAAACCTTCTCCCTGAAAGCTGGCTGCCTTGGATCAAAGTCTAGCGCAAGCTGGACTCCAAGGTATTGTCCAGTGTGGGTAGATTGGTAAAGTACTGCGTACCTTGTTCCAAGGTTCGTAGATATATATATATATGTATATATATATGTATATATATATGTATATATATATGTATATATATATATGTATATATATTTTTTTTTTATTTTTTTTATTATCACACCGGCCGATTCCCACCAAGGCAGGGTGGCCCGAAAAAGAAAAACTTTCACCATCATTCACTCCACTGTCTTGCCAGAAGGGTGCTTTACACTACAGTTTTTAAACTGCAACATTAACACCCCTCCTTCAGAGTGCAGGCACTGTACTTCCCATCTCCAGGACTCAAGTCCGGCCTGCCGGTTTCCCTGAACCCCTTCATAAATGTTACTTTGCTCACACTCCAACAGCACGTCAAGTATTAAAAACCATTTGTCTCCATTCACTCCTATCAAACACGCTCACGCATGCCTGCTGGAAGTCCAAGCCCCTCGCACACAAAACCTCCTTTACCCCCTCCCTCCAACCCTTCCTAGGCCGACCCCTACCCCGCCTTCCTTCCACTACAGACTGATACACTCTTGAAGTCATTCTGTTTCGCTCCATTCTCTCTACATGTCCGAACCACCTCAACAACCCTTCCTCAGCCCTCTGGACAACAGTTTTGGTAATCCCGCACCTCCTCCTAACTTCCAAACTACGAATTCTCTGCATTATATTCACACCACACATTGCCCTCAGACATGACATCTCCACTGCCTCCAGCCTTCTCCTCGCTGCAACATTCATCACCCACGCTTCACACCCATATAAGAGCGTTGGTAAAACTATACTCTCATACATTCCCCTCTTTGCCTCCAAGGACAAAGTTCTTTGTCTCCACAGACTCCTAAGTGCACCACTCACTCTTTTTCCCTCATCAATTCTATGATTCACCTCATCTTTCATAGACCCATCCGCTGACACGTCCACTCCCAAATATCTGAATACGTTCACCTCCTCCATACTCTCTCCCTCCAATCTGATATTCAATCTTTCATCACCTAATCTTTTTGTTATCCTCATAACCTTACTCTTTCCTGTATTCACCTTTAATTTTCTTCTTTTGCACACCCTACCAAATTCATCCACCAATCTCTGCAACTTCTCTTCAGAATCTCCCAAGAGCACAGTGTCATCAGCAAAGAGCAGCTGTGACAACTCCCACTTTGTGTGTGATTCTTTATCTTTTAACTCCACGCCTCTTGCCAAGACCCTCGCATTTACTTCTCTTACAACCCCATCTATAAATATATTAAACAACCACGGTGACATCACACATCCTTGTCTAAGGCCTACTTTTACTGGGAAAAAATTTCCCTCTTTCCTACATACTCTAACTTGAGCCTCACTATCCTCGTAAAAACTCTTCACTGCTTTCAGTAACCTACCTCCTACACCATACACTTGCAACATCTGCCACATTGCCCCCCTATCCACCCTGTCATACGCCTTTTCCAAATCCATAAATGCCACAAGGACCTCTTTAGCCTTATCTAAATACTGTTCACTTATATGTTTCACTGTAAACACCTGGTCCACACACCCCCTACCTTTCCTAAAGCCTCCTTGTTCATCTGCTATCCTATTCTCCGTCTTACTCTTAATTCTTTCAATTATAACTCTACCATACACTTTACCAGGTACACTCAACAGACTTATCCCCCTATAATTTTTGCACTCTCTTTTATCCCCTTTGCCTTTATACAAAGGAACTATGCATGCTCTCTGCCAATCCCTAGGTACCTTACCCTCTTCCATACATTTATTAAATAATTGCACCAACCACTCCAAAACTATATCCCCAACTGCTTTTAACATTTCTATCTTTATCCCATCAATCCCGGCTGCCTTACCCCCTTTCATTTTACCTACTGCCTCACGAACTTCCCCCACACTCACAACTGGCTCTTCCTCACTCCTACAAGATGTTATTCCTCCTTGCCCTATACACGAAATCACAGCTTCCCTATCTTCATCAACATTTAACAATTCCTCAAAATATTCCTTCCATCTTCCCAATACCTCTAACTCTCCATTTAATAACTCTCCTCTCCTATTTTTAACTGACAAATCCATTTGTTCTCTAGGCTTTCTTAACTTGTTAATCTCACTCCAAAACTTTTTCTTATTTTCAACAAAATTTGTTGATAACATCTCACCCACTCTCTCATTTGCTCTCTTTTTACATTGCTTCACCACTCTCTTAACTTCTCTCTTTTTCTCCATATACTCTTCCCTCCTTGCATCACTTCTACTTTGTAAAAACTTCTCATATGCTAACTTTTTCTCCCTTACTACTCTCTTTACATCATCATTCCACCAATCGCTCCTCTTCCCTCCTGCACCCACTTTCCTGTAACCACAAACTTCTGCTGAACACTCTAACACTACATTTTTAAACCTACCCCATACCTCTTCGACCCCATTGCCTATGCTCTCATTAGCCCATCTATCCTCCAATAGCTGTTTATATCTTACCCTAACTGCCTCCTCTTTTAGTTTATAAACCTTCACCTCTCTCTTCCCTGATGCTTCTATTCTCCTTGTATCCCATCTACCTTTTACTCTCAGTGTAGCTACAACTAGAAAGTGATCTGATATATCTGTGGCCCCTCTATAAACATGTACATCCTGAAGTCTACTCAACAGTCTTTTATCTACCAATACATAATCCAACAAACTACTGTCATTTCGCCCTACATCATATCGTGTATACTTATTTATCCTCTTTTTCTTAAAATATGTATTACCTATAACTAAACCCCTTTCTATACAAAGTTCAATCAAAGGGCTCCCATTATCATTTACACCTGGCACCCCAAACTTACCTACCACACCCTCTCTAAAAGTTTCTCCTACTTTAGCATTCAAGTCCCCTACCACAATTACTCTCTCACTTGGTTCAAAGGCTCCTATACATTCACTTAACATCTCCCAAAATCTCTCTCTCTCCTCTGCATTCCTCTCTTCTCCAGGTGCATACACGCTTATTATGACCCACTTCTCGCATCCAACCTTTACTTTAATCCACATAATTCTTGAATTTACACATTCATATTCTCTTTTCTCCTTCCATAACTGATCATTTAACATTACTGCTACCCCTTCCTTTGCTCTAACTCTCTCAGATACTCCAGATTTAATCCCATTTATTTCCCCCCACTGAAACTCTCCTACCCCCTTCAGCTTTGTTTCGCTTAGGGCCAGGACATCCAACTTCTTTTCATTCATAACATCAGCAATCGTGTGTGTGTGTGTGTGTGTGTGTGTGTGTGTGTGTGTACTCACCTAGTTGTACTCACCTAGTTGAGGTTGCGGGGGTCGAGTCCGAGCTCCTGGCCCCGCCTCTTCACTGATCGCTACTAGGTCACTCTCCCTGAGCCGTGAGCTTTATCATAACTCTGCTTAAAGCTATGTATGGATCCTGCCTCCACTACATCGCTTCCCAAACTATTCCACTTACTGACTACTCTGTGGCTGAAGAAATACTTCCTAACATCCCTGTGATTCATCTGTGTCTTCAGCTTCCAACTGTGTCCCCTTGTTACTGTGTCCAATCTCTGGAACATCCTGTCTTTGTCCACATTGTCAATTCCTCTCAGTATTTTGTATGTCGTTATCATGTCCCCCCTATCTCTCCTGTCCTCCAGTGTCGTCAGGTTGATTTCCCTTAACCTCTCCTCGTAGGACATACCTCTTAGTGTGTGTGTGTGTGTGTGTGTGTGTGTGTGTGTGTGTGTGTGTGTGTGTGTGTGTGTGTGTGTGTGTGTGTGTGTGTGTGTGTGTGTGTACAAAAGAAAGGGTGGTAGATATAGATTATTCAAACAGCTGTCAACCTTTTCATTTACTTTTCCAAGGCTATGGGTCCCTTACATTTCCACCCTTTCCTCTCCTCCCTCCCTCCCTCTCTCTCTCTCTCTCTCTCTCTCTCTCTCTCTCTCTCTCTCTCTCTCTCTCTCTCTCTCTCTCTCTCTCTCTCTCTCCTTCTTTCTCTTTTTCCTTTTCTTCCTCTACCTCTTCTTCCTGCACCTCGTCTTCCCCATCCTCCTCTTCCTTCTCCTTCCTCTTCCTCCTCTCTTATCCACCCTCCTCCACCTCCTCTCTTATCCACCCTCCTCCACCTCCTCTCTTATCCACCCTCCTCCACCTCCTCTCTTGTCCACCCCCCTCCTCCTCCTCCCTTCTCTTATCCACCCTCCTCCACCCTCTTCCTCTAACCGTCCCCTGGCTCGGTTGATAGCGCACTCAGCTCACATACTGAGTGTCTATGGTTCGATCATCGGTACGGATGGAAACACTGGGTGTGTTGCCCTACGCCTACTGTCCCTGCTCACCCATCGGTAAGTAGGTACCTGGGTGTTAGCCGACTGGCGTGGGTCGCATCCTGGGTGACAAAATTAATTTAAATTGCCCAGGGGGTTTCTATATAGTATGTTTATAGCGGCTAAATTTATATAAGATGTACTTTTAGAAATAAATATTTGTTTAACGCACCGGCCGTATCCCACCGAGGCAGGGTGACCCAGAGTATCCCACCGAGGCAGGGTGACCCAGAGTATCCCACCGAGGCAGGGTGACCCAGAGTATCCCACCGAGGCAGGGTGACCCAGAGTATCCCACCGAGGCAGGGTGACCCAGAGTATCCCACCGAGGCAGGGTGACCCAGAGTATCCCACCGAGGCAGGGTGACCCAGAGTATTCCACCGAGGCAGGGTGACCCAGAGTATCCCACCGAGGCAGGGTGACCCAGAGTATCCCACCGAGGCAGGGTGACCCAGAGTATCCCACCGAGGCAGGGTGACCCAGAGTATCCCACCGAGGCAGGGTGACCCAGAGTATCCCACCGAGGCATGGTGACCTATAGTATCCCACCGAGGCAGGGTGACCCAGAGTATCCCACCGAGGCAGGGTGACCCAGATTATCCCACCGAGGCAGGGTGACCCAGAGTATCCCACCGAGGCAGGGTGACCCAGAGTATCCCACCGAGGCAGGGTGACCCAGAGTATCCCACCGAGGCAGGGTGACCCAGAGTATCCCACCGAGGCAGGGTGACCCAGAGTATCCCACCGAGGCAGGGTGACCCAGAGTATCCCACCGAGGCAGGGTGACCCAGAGTATCCCACCGAGGCAGGGTGACCCAGAGTATCCCACCGAGGCAGGGTGACCCAGAGTATCCCACCGAGGCAGGGTGACCCAGAGTATCCCACCGAGGCAGGGTGACCCAGAGTATCCCACCGAGGCAGGGTGACCCAGAGTATCCCACCGAGGCAGGGTGACCCAGAGTATCCCACCGAGGCAGGGTGACCCAGAATATCCCACCGAGGCAGGGTGACCCAGAGTATCCCACCGAGGCAGGGTGACCCAGAGTATCCCACCGAGGCAGGGTGACCCAGAGTATCCCACCGAGGCAGGGTGACCCAGAGTATCCCACCGAGGCAGGGTGACCCAGAGTATCCCACCGAGGCAGGGTGACCCAGAGTATCCCACCGAGGCAGGGTGACCCAGAGTATCCCACCGAGGCAGGGTGACCCAGAGTATCCCACCGAGGCAGGGTGACCCAGAGTATCCCACCGAGGCAGGGTGACCCAGAGTATCCCACCGAGGCAGGGTGACCCAGAGTATCCCACCGAGGCAGGGTGACCCAGAGTATCCCACCGAGGCAGGGTGACCCAGAGTATCCCACCGAGGCAGGGTGACCCAGAGTATCCCACCGAGGCAGGGTGACCCAGAGTATCCCACCGAGGCAGGGTGACCCAGAGTATCCCACCGAGGCAGGGTGACCCAGAGTATCCCACCGAGGCAGGGTGACCCAGAGTATCCCACCGAGGCAGGGTGACCCAGAGTATTCCACCGAGGCAGGGTGACCCAGAGTATTCCACCGAGGCAGGGTGACCCAGAGTATCCCACCGAGGCAGGGTGACCCAGAGTATCCCACCGAGGCAGGGTGACCCAGAGTATCCCACCGAGGCAGGGTGACCCAGAGTATTCCACCGAGGCAGGGTGACCCAGAGTATCCCACCGAGGCAGGGTGACCCAGAGTATCCCACCGAGGCAGGGTGACCCAGAGTATCCCACCGAGGCAGGGTGACCCAGAGTATTCCACCGAGGCAGGGTGACCCAGAGTATCCCACCGAGGCAGGGTGACCCAGAGTATCCCACCGAGGCAGGGTGACCCAGAGTATCCCACCGAGGCAGGGTGACCCAGAGTATCCCACCGAGGCAGGGTGGCCCAGAGTATCCCACCGAGGCAGGGTGGCCCAGAGTATCCCACCGAGGCAGGGTGACCCAGAGTATCCCACCGAGGCAGGGTGACCCAGAGTATCCCACCGAGGCAGGGTGACCCAGAGTATCCCACCGAGGCAGGGTGACCCAGAGTATCCCACCGAGGCAGGGTGACCCAGAGTATCCCACCGAGGCAGGGTGACCCAGAGTATCCCACCGAGGCAGGGTGACCCAGAGTATCCCACCGAGGCAGGGTGACCCAGAGTATCCCACCGAGGCAGGGTGACCCAGAGTATCCCACCGAGGCAGGGTGACCCAGAGTATCCCACCGAGGCAGGGTGACCCAGAGTATCCCACCGAGGCAGGGTGACCCAGAGTATCCCACCGAGGCAGGGTGACCCAGAGTATCCCACCGAGGCAGGGTGACCCAGAGTATCCCACCGAGGCAGGGTGACCCAGAGTATCCCACCGAGGCAGGGTGACCCAGAGTATCCCACCGAGGCAGGGTGACCCAGAGTATCCCACCGAGGCAGGGTGACCCAGAGTATCCCACCGAGGCAGGGTGACCCAGAGTATCCCACCGAGGCAGGGTGACCCAGAGTATCCCACCGAGGCAGGGTGACCCAGAGTATCCCACCGAGGCAGGGTGACCCAGAGTATCCCACCGAGGCAGGGTGACCCAGAGTATCCCACCGAGGCAGGGTGACCCAGAGTATCCCACCGAGGCAGGGTGACCCAGAGTATCCCACCGAGGCAGGGTGACCCAGAGTATCCCACCGAGGCAGGGTGACCCAGAGTATCCCACCGAGGCAGGGTGACCCAGAGTATCCCACCGAGGCAGGGTGACCCAGAGTATCCCACCGAGGCAGGGTGACCCAGAGTATCCCACCGAGGCAGGGTGACCCAGAGTATCCCACCGAGGCAGGGTGACCCAGAGTATCCCACCGAGGCAGGGTGACCCAGAGTATCCCACCGAGGCAGGGTGACCCAGAGTATCCCACCGAGGCAGGGTGACCCAGAGTATCCCACCGAGGCAGGGTGACCCAGAGTATCCCACCGAGGCAGGGTGACCCAGAGTATCCCACCGAGGCAGGGTGACCCAGAGTATCCCACCGAGGCAGGGTGACCCAGAGTATTCCACCGAGGCAGGGTGACCCAGAAAGAGAAATCAAAGTTTTTCTTTTAAAATGTAGAAATGTAGGAGAATGGGTTACTGGTCTCTTACTCCCGGCATTTTAGTCGCCTCTTACGACACGCATGGCTTACGGAGGGAGAATTCTTTTCCACTTAACCATGTATTATTTTTATTATCATTATCTTGAGAGAAAGTAATACACAAGTAATATTAACACAATACACAAAATAACCCGCACATAGGAGAGAGGAGCTTACGACTACGTTTCGGTCAGTTGTGACTTTGTAAATGGTCCAAGTCGGACCAAAACGTCGCCGTAACTTCCTCTCTCGTATGTTTGGGTTATTTATATATTGTTCCAGTCAACGTGTTGTACCTTTTATTCAATATTAACAGCAGCTCTGCTTGAACCAAGTCATTAAACTCAACTTGCTGATGATCTTTTAAACTTTTTTGACCAAATATTTATTACCCAGCCTAAATCTACCATTTCCTGCTGAAACATTACAACACTGTGAAATGCGTCCTGTGTGGAGTGTAAGAAGGGAAACACAGCTAGCTTTTATTCTCACTATGTAATTATCACACACAGGAGGGTAGCAGCATATTGCTGATGCATTCTAATATGCAAAACAAAGAATGTTCGCCTCACCACTTCTTTTCAACCTGCTACTGCTCTTCCCTCTAAACAAAGTTGAGATAAAAATTCTCAGGTAATCTCCTTCGTCACTTGCACCTACGAACTAGCCTCCTAGACATCGTAGTCTAATCTCGCTCTATTTCCTCCTCCTGGCTCTCCTATCCTCACCGCGCCACATGTTAATATGTACATCGATCCATCTCTCCTCTTCCTCCAACCCTCCCTCACCCGACTGAACCCTCACCCACAATCCCCTTTCACCCACCCACTTGGCATCCCCCCTCCTCTCTCACCACCGCCGCCCCCCTCGCTCTTCATATAAGCCCTTCTGGCCCCTCATCTCCCCTCGCCTCTCACCTCTCCCTCCGCTGACCTATTTACCTTCACGCTCTCACACCGCCTCTCAAACAACATACAAGGTTTGAAGATAATCTGGGGGGAAGAAGCTCTCGGCGAACCTATCCTCAAGGGAGTTATTCAGAACGTTCCATTTTCCAACTATGTGCATTTTTTTATATATAAAGTTTCAGTAATGCAGATCCACTAACAGCAGTAATACACATTAAGCGGCACATTGTAAAAACAGCAAATGTAATCCCAATTTTTCAGGAGACAGGGTGCATTAGACTACAGACCAGAGTTACTGACATGTATGCAAAGTCATGGAGAAGCTTATTAGGAGAAGAGTGGTGGAGCACCTAGAAAGGAATGAGCTTATACACGGTTTCAGGGAAAAGGAAATCTCGTGTCACAAACTTCCTTGAGTTTTACAAGGTGACACAAGTAAGACTTGGTGGGTAGACTGAATATTCATGGACTGTAAGAAGACTTTCAACACAGTTCCGCACAAGACAGAGTAACAGGAGCAGGCTGGAATAACAGGAAAGTCACTGCAATGGATCAGATAATACCAGACAGGGAGGAAACAACAAGTGATGGTAAGTGACGAGTTATCAGAGTGGGTGCTTGTGACAAGCGGGTTCCGCAAATGTCAGTCCTAGGACCAAAGCTGTTTCTGGTATATGTGAATGACATAACGAAAGGGATATATTTAGAGGCGTCCCTGTTTGCAGTCTATGTAAAGCTAATGTGGAGAATGCAAACGGAAGAGGATCAGGCTGGACTACAAAAGGAATCTGGACAGGCTGAGAGCCTGATCCAACAACTGGCTTCTGGAGTTTAACCCCACCAAATGTAAAATCATGAAGATTGTAGAGGGTCCAAGAAGATCGCAGGCTAGGGGGCCAAAGATTGCAAAGCTCACTCGAGGAAAAGGAACTAGAGGTAGGTATAATACCGAGCACATCAAATTAAGACACACATCAACCAAATAACTGCTGCAGCATACAGGAGCCTGGCAAGCCTAAATATGAGTCATTCAAGACTGTACACCGTGTAAGTCAGACCAATATTGGAGTATGCAGCACCAGTATAGAACCCACACCTGGTCAAGCACGTCAAGAAATTTGAGAAAGTACAAAGGTTTGCAACAAGAATAGTCCCAGAGCTACGGAGTATGTTCTACTAGGTGAGGTTAAGGGAAATTGACCTGACGACACTGGAGGACAGAAGAGACAGGGTGGGCATGATAACGACGTATGGAATACTGAGAGGAACTGACAAGGTACATAGTGACAATGTTTCAGAAATTGGGCAAGGAAACCAGAGTCACAACTGGAAGTTGAAAACTCAGATGAATCACGGGGATGTTAGGAAGTATTTCTTCAGTCATAGAGCTGTCAGGAAGTAAAACAATCAGTAGAATGATGTAGTGGAGACAGGATCCATAGCTTTAAGCAGTGGTACGACGAAGCTCAGAGTAGGGAAAGAGTAGACCTAATAGCAACCAGTGAAGAGGCGGGTCGAGGAGCTGTGAATAGACCCTGCAACCACAAATATACGAGTACTACACACGGGCTAGGAAGAAACGCAGCATGTAAATCAGGCTGCCTATCTTTTGGGCATCTGTGGCTGAGTGGTCTAGGGCGTCACTTGAGGAACCTTGCCAGGCTCCGCTGAAGTGCTTTTGAATCTTGCTCACTGTGACCTTTGTGTGTGTGTGTGTGTGTGTGTGTGTGTGTGTGTGTGTGTGTGTGTGTGTGTGTGTGTGTGTGTGTATTTTAAGGTGACCCCATAGAGAAAGAAAGGATGGATGTGGTCATATGTCTACTAGATTTCAACTGCAAGAAGGTCACAGTTGAAAGAACAAGCGAAGTGAAGAGAAAAACAGAAATTGAATACAGCCATGGGAGAGAACAACGCATAAGGCCACAAACAAGGAAGAGCAAAGCGTCAGCATATTACTGTATTAGACGTGACAACATGGAGATATTTTGGAGGTTGATCGTCTGGATAGCTTGTTGTTTTTTCATCTCATGTTTCTCCTATGATTGGCTGGTGGGAAGTCTGGTCGTTTGTAGGTGGCCATCACCAACAAATTCAGATTGGGGCGGAGACCGAATTTTCCAAGTCAGTAATTACTGTATTTAAATAAGGGTGAGTTGGCCCCCAATTTTACTCAGTTTACTGTCTGTGGGTCGAAGTCATATGCACTAGTAATGAAACAATCGGTCAGTAAAAAAGTAGGAAGAACACAAACAGGACACTTAACAAAAGAAAGGGGGAACACTGCAGCAGGCCTACTGGCCCATGCAAGGCAGGTCCAATTCTCCCACCAACTTAAGCCAATGCATTAACCTAGTCAGTATGTATAATGTACGCCAAGACTGTAGTCCTGGCACGGGTCTCAATCTTGCGATGACCCGTCTCTGGCTCCCGAGGGAGAAAGGTTTCTACAATGATGTGACATATGCTGCTCAAGCACTCTTCTGGTCAGTTCAACTGGTGCATCTCATAAGCGACAACACCGTATGTACTCTTAACTATGGACACTAGCGAGGAGGAGGATATGTCGTTATCACATGTAACAGCATGTCTGGTTCGTTGACTCCATGATACATTAGTGTGGCCGCAGTCATCTCTGGGTCCTCTTCGGGAGGGAATATCACTTCTAGTTGCCTGCGGAGTGTCTCAGTAACTTCGCACTCCAGAAGATAGTGTGTTAGGGGCCGCTGAACAACGTGCTGACAGTACTGGCATATCTCCTCCTCAGCCTTGTCTACCATCATCTTGGCTGTGGAAAAGCCCAAACGAAGCCGATGGATGGTGGTACACTGCGCTCTGGAGCAGCTTCTATCATATGGAGGGGGTTCTCCCTGAGTCGCTGCTCGGTACCACTGTTGAGATGGGGTATCACCTAAGACCTCCCCCATAAGTTTCATGGCTCTGGCAGCCACCAGTTTGATCTGTCGTAGGCTGATTGGGACAGTAATCCCAACATGTGGATAGTCTGTTGCTGCCTTGGCTGCATCATCTGCCGCCTCATTTCCCCGGATGCCAGCATGGCTGGGGATCCAGTTCAATGTCGATCTGTTACCCTGAACTTCTATGGCTGACATTATGCTCAGGATCGATGTGATGAGGTGAACATTGTCCTGTGGTTGAGGATGGGAGAGGGCATTGATTGTAGAGGTGGAATCAACATGTATGACAGGTCGGAGGCGATGTCGTAGGGCATGTGACAATGCCTGCTGAATCGCCACCAGCTCAGCTTGAAGGATCGTGCAGTGGTCAGGGAGTCGCCAGCCTTGTGTGTGACCATTGTGGTACAGTCCAGCTGCTGCTCTCTTCCTGTCAGGGTCGACAGAACCATCTGTGAAATACACTGCACATGTGCCTCCCTCTGCCAGTGCCATGTTTGTCTCAGCATGATTGGTGAGGGTGTCCTGACTGCAGAGACGCTTAGAGATGGGTAGCTGCATGATGCAAACATCGGCTGGATCTGGGCGCCAGGGAGGTGGTGGATGGTACCCAGCAACAGGAAGGTCACAACTCTTCTCACAGAGCAGCTGTACAGGCAGCAGCTTCCGCCCAGCAGCACAAAACGAACGAATCCAGTAGTAGTCCGTGAAGAGTGTGTGATCTTGTGACATGGTTGCCAATATCCGTCTCCTTAGTGGGGTACGTTGCTGCCGGTGCAGAATCGTGGCCACTTTGCAGGCGTTTATGTATCTTACTCTGTCAGCCAAGGAAGGAAGCAGGGCCTCAGATCTGAGACATACCGTGTTGGTCCAGATGGGGGCCCCAAGCATAGTTCTTATCGCCTGATTTTGTACGACCTCCACCCTTTGCCTTCTCTGGGGGAAGAGATGAGCTAACGCCGGTGCACCGTAGTCAATGAGCGAGCGTATAGCTTGTATATAGTACAAGCGAAGTACATCTTTGCTTGCCCCTGCACGGTGCCTCGTCATGGCTCTCATGGCATTGAGTCTGAGTAGAGCACGTGACCTGACATACTCGGCCTGTTTCTGAAAGGTCAGCTTTTTATCAATGTAGATTCCCAATTACAGGTAGGAGCCTGTCCACTCAAGTGCTATATCCTGAATACGTAATCTATTCACAGGATCTGGTCCCTTGAACATCATTGCAAGAGATTTCTCGGCCGAGATCTTGAGGCCTAGTTCCTTGCAAGACTGCGTAATTAGGTCCAGAGCTCTCTGAGCCTGTCGTTCTAAATTGCCTTTCCCATTCACTACGAGTGTAAGATCATCAGCATGGCTGAGGAGCTGTGTACCACTATGAAAGGGAAGGCTCACAAGTTCCTGCATAAGGATGTTAAACAGGGTAGGACTGAGCACACCTTGTGGCATACCGTTTTCCAGGGTTTTAAAGGAGGAGTAGTGTCCCTGAAAGCTGACACAGGCCTGCCTGCCCATAAGGTAGGACTCTATCCAAGCCAGGAGGCGTCCTTTGATTCCCTTCCGAGCTAGTATTGCCAGAATTGCTGTGTGGCTGGCTAGTTCAAATGCCTTTTCAAGGTCGAGGTAGACGACGATACTAGGTTTTTTGTTACTATCAGCAATCTGGCTTAGTAGAGTGGTTATGCACTCTGCTGTACCCACTCCTTTGGTGAAGTCAAATATGTGATGATGAGAGGGTCCAAGTTTCGATAGGAGGCGGTTTAACACCATCCTCTCAGCAGTCTTGGCTAAGCAGCTGGTCAGCGATATTGGTCTCATACTGCCTGGGTCCTTGGGCTTTGGAATTGGTACGATTGTAGCTTTCTTCCAAGCTGCTGGGAGTGTCCTGACCCTCCACGACTTGTTAATGACGTCTAGCATGGCCTCCCATCCACTCTGCCCAGCCCGTGCAATCATGGAGTACGTAACACCATCGATGCCCGGGGCAGTGTCACCTGTGTTCTTAATGGCACGTCGGAGTTCCAAGTCCGTGAGGTCTTCATCAGTCACATCTTCCGACTCACATGCAGCTTGTATCGTTAGCTGGCGCTGTGGCAGAAGATCCATCTGTATATTCCGGATGTCCTGTGGGAGCTAAGTGGAGGCTCCCCTGGAAGTGAAAAGCTCCACTAGTTTCTCAGCTTCCTGGGATGGGTTCGGGTGTGCTGGTGGCCTCGGATTGCTCTTGCCAGTTGCTATGTTGAGCTTGCCCCATATTTCAGATAAGGTGGTGTGATGCCCGAATGTTGAGCACCACTCCAGCCATTTCTCAGTTTTTACTCAGAGAGACTCTGCGGGCATGCTGCACAATGGCTCTCAGAGTATTCCTGTTCTCTGACCTAGTCAGGTCAGGTCATGTTCACTTAAGGAAGGAGAACAGCATCTGATCTAGTAGCACAAGCTAGTCAGGTCCAACTCACACCCACTCTTGTATTTATCTAACCTAATTTTAAAACTACACAACATCTTAGCTTCTATGATGGTACTTGGGAGTTTGTTCCACTCAACCACAACTCTGTTACCAAACCAATGCTTGCCTATATCCTTCCTGAATTTGAATTTTTCCAACTTAAAGCCATTGCTGCGAGTCCTGTCTAGACTAGATATTTTTTAGCACACTATTTGCATTCCCTTTATTAGTTCCTCATCAAACAAGGAATTTAGCGGTGGAGGCAACCACTAAGGCACAGTGAAATGCCTTGTGAGATCAAGTGAAAAAACTAATGCTGCAACAGTAGTGCATTATCGTCACATTGCAGAGAGAAGTTAGTGCGGATTAGTGATCATAGTGGTGGAGTGACATGTCGGAGACGGAAGTGAGCTTGGGTTTTTATTTGTAGAGATGAATAATTCACAACACCTTTGCTAGAATAATTTACGCCTAACAATTAGGAGAGGAAACTTTAAACGATGCTCGTCCATCTCACATCAAGTTGCAAGTGGGAAAGAAAATGGTAAAAAGCCAGACAACAGATCAGGAGAAGAAGTAAGAGACAGTCAGTAGCTCATTTTTTTTACTAAGCCCCAAACGAAGGATGTTTTTCCATACCCTCCGTAAACATAATTGTTTACTGTACACTTCTCTCCAAGTGATGTTTACGATCCTCCCAAACTATCTGCCTTAGTAAAAAAAACATTGTCGTTTAATTTCTAATGGACCTTAGTCAACATTCTTCCTCACTGAATGTCTTATTGTTTCTTCTGTCTTTTTCAAATACCAAGTTGAACTTCACGACTTTGATCTTTCTTTTCTACTTCACCCTTTCCTTTTGCGGCCATTTATCTTTCTCGTTAGTCTTACTACATGGTATCCCTGACATATCTGTCATCCCTGCTCTTGGTATCCTGTTTCTATGAATTACTAAATTTCTCATCATCCTCGGGTTTCCACGACCTCTCGTAAATCTCCCACTTACACTATTGACTTTCCTTCAGACAAAGGAAATTCGGTTTTATCCTTGATCGCGAGGATAATCTCCGAAAGCCTGAGTCATTGATCGCTGACTCTTGTCCAAATATTGCATGCATAAAGATAGCACAGGAAGATTCAAGTGCTTATAAAGATCGTATAAAGAGAACTTTCTCCTTCAAACTACTTTCTCTCTCTAGTCTCGACCCATCTGATTTTGACCACGTCAAACGTTTCTGTTATTAATTCTCTGTTTTATTTTTAACGTCTTTTCGGACCAGCCTCACATGGGCCAGTAGGCTTGTTGCAGTGTTCCTTCTTTCTTATGTTCTTATAAAACTCAAATCTGGTGTGCCTCTAAGTCCCTCATGCCACATAACTACATACGGCCTCGCATCCCCTCACCTCATGACTTCCTTAAATACTCATTCCATTTCTTGGTTCTTATTCTTTCGCACACGTCTATCACCTCAAATACTTGACTCAACGAGCGTTGAAATAGGCCACCTGCAAAATGTTATTTTTTAATGTAGTGTCTCGCTTCATAAAACTTCGTCTTTAGTGTGTTTGCTCTGATCTCGAAGTGAAGACCAATGAAGGGTTACTTCATTGATGTTTTTTTTTTATCTTAATCGTCTGTGGATCGTACCTTAATTTTCATTTCCATAAATACGCTTGGCATCAATCGGGCTCATATGTGTCTTTCTCTTACCGATAGTTTTGGTACCTAGTTTACTTCCAGCTTCTCTTGTCCTTTTCAGTACTTTAGGAAAACTTTCATCTTCCTTTCTAATAGACTTCAAGAACACGTGAAAGTTGTACATGTATAGTACACAATACCGACAAGATGAAGAATTAGACACATGTACCTCAGCCTGAGGGACCGATTACCTCGATTTTTGTATACAGTTCTGCCATCCTCCCATTATGTCCTTGAATTTGTATTGGTAAAGCCAGTGGATGGCGATACGTCTACAAATAAAGATACCCAGACGTTGCACACGTGTCTAATCAAGAAATGAAAATACAAACCTTCCTGACGTCAACAATAGTCTTTTCGCTGTTGCATATGCTGGTTCTCTACATAAACCATATATGAACGAATACTGTTGTACGACCTACATAACATGCGTCGTAAATCCTTTTCAGTTTACCAGTATACTGTCAAATGCTATAATCTTCGGAACTAATGTTAGTTCAAGAGTTGCAGCTCAGCAAAACCCTAAACACTGAAAAATAATTGGTAACAACCTGAAACTTTAAAAACAAAACTAGAACAGAAGTATATCTTACTAAAAATACAGAACGTCATTCTGTCGCAATTTTTCCGGTGGCTTCAAAGGTTTTGTCTTCGAAGTTCTCAGTGAGAATCCAGTGGAAAGCAGGTTCTTGCAGTCACTTGTACACTTTCTCGCTGCTGAAGTTGAATTTGGCGAAGATACCCTCATAGCTGTATTCATTTTGCTGATCGGTATCCCTGTGCATGTAAGTCTGGACTTCGATTAGATTGTGATCAGAATTAGTTGCATAGGTGCAAAATGGTTATTATAGAATACATATTAATATTCCCCGAAAATTCACTTTGTCCAACAGCGGGAATTCAATATGGTGACCAATATGGCTGTCGCTTTTTTTTGCATTCAGACTGAAGAGAAGTTCAATGAAAGACTAAACACAGGGTTTCAGACAAACAATCTAATGAAATGATGTATTCAGTGATCCAGTAAAAATAATATCGGCGTTCGTGTACATTTCAGAACGAAAATAAATAATCAACAACTTTCATGTACAGTAAAGGCTTATAATGGAATATCCTCACAATGTCCTCTATGCAAATGTCATCATAAAAAATGTAAGTTAAAGATACAATCTTTCAGTATTCTGATGCATTATGGTTATGAAATAAATAATTTAGAAGACCGACAAATTGAAGAATGAGATACTTGTGCAACATTTGGGAATCTTTACTGAGGAAACGTTTCGCGAGACAATGACTTCTTTAGTCTAATACAAAGAAGATCGGTGGAAATCGAGTAGTAGTTTGAGGTAATCAACCCTAGAATTGATGTGTTTAGTCCATCAGTTTTCTAGACTGACTGAAATCATATTGCTACCACACCACAGATGGAACAGTCAGTACCCTGTCCTTTCAATACGTATCAAATGTTACAGGAAGGCCACTTGTCGAATATACTGCACCAGGAGCTTCCCAGTTCTGCTCTGATTTACGACTTGGTCTAGAAGCTGTGAAATCATTTGGCTTACCTGTGTGACACATTTCTCCTCTTCTAACTTAGTGGCATCTTACCCCAGGCTTTGAAGAGCTGTGTGAAGGCCAACTTTCTCTAATAAGAAACAATTAAGAGCTGCTGAAGTAAGAATGCTAGGCTGAATTGCACATGAAGAGGAATAGCCGGTTAACTTGTTATAATCCACCAAGACGCATAATGTGTCAAGGCAGAATCCCACTAGACGCTTAATAATTCCGCCTAAATCTTCACTAGCAGTCACTGTTTCTACAACCTTTATGTATAAAGGCTGGTCAAATGTAACTGGACATAATTCACTATGTGCATGTGTGCAAAACATTGTATAATGCTTGGTTAGGTGGGGCCCAAATTGAAAAAAGGGAGGGACTTCTGTATTTTTCCGTATTTGTCACACTATTGCCCTCTCATGAGACCATTATAAGAAGGACATGGGGCTAATTCAAGAGTAAAGCCAAAAACCCAGAGAAAGTCTAGGGAAGTTGCCGAGTCCAGATACTGGAGAACCTGAGTAAGAATCTTATGGAGTTCTATTATCACAGACTGCAGTCCAGGAACACCCAGTTTCTTATACGGGTATGTGTTTATAGAAATACATCCAAAAGTGCCAACTATGTCAAGCGATGGTAACTTGACTGTGCGTGTCATGGGTGATCTATCAACAGTTTCAAGGGGAGTTACATAGGCTATGCCACCCCATACTGTGGAAGATATTGTGACCAGTAAGAATAAATATATTAAATTCAGCGTGGTCAAACTCACGCTGAGTAAAAACATCGTTATGTGTTTTTACTCAGCATTTTCAAACCGCTGTACCTCATGAACGTAGTTCCTACTGCTCAGTATTATCAGTTCATGAGAGAAATACTTGAGGTGTGTTAAGTAAAACGACACAAATGCAGCGGTGGTATTGTATTGTGGCATAGATCACTAATACAATAATGCATCAATAATGCAAATGGTATACATGCATGTGAAAAGGATGCTAGAAGGATGGGGGTCGAAATATATATAACAATTTATCTCCGGAGTTTCCGTTTCCATGTAAGTTATTGCTGAATACATGTAATATGCATTAAGTGTACATTAGTAAGCATTATGTTTCTAATTTTATCATAAATCATTTCATTGTGTCTGAAAGCCTAAGTTCAGAGAATTTAATTGAATTTCCGTCATGTCTGAATGCTGTGATAAGAAAATAAGCAGCAGTTGTATTGGACGCCATCTTGAATTCCTGCTTTAGCACAAATTCAATTTTCGTTGATATTTAAAATGTTTATATTTTTTTCTAATACATCTTTCTTGAGAGTTTCAGCCTGCTACCAGTTTTTTTCAGGGTTTGACCTGTTACTCATGGAGAAAGTAGCCTGACCTGACCACTTCAACTGACCTTTTATCAACTTGCTATCCAATTTTATGTACCACCTGAGACCGAAACGTGAGTTAGTTGTAAATTATTGGATCATTTTTTACAGACATAAGCCGAATAACCCGGTACTGACCAACACATTTCATGTTTCGTAAATTAAAACTGTACATGTAAAAACGTTAATGAAAAAAAAATTATTAATTTGGTGGTAGTTCTAATCAATCAACAACATCCAAGATTCTACAAGCCACTCAACAGTTGTCTCCACCATCTCTCACTACCCAGCCTCCACCTGATATCTCTACCAAATTCTGTTACTGCATGATGTTTGCTCACATGCAAAATGCTGCAAAACCTGGCTCTTTCAACACGACTATTAATGAACTTCTTGCACTTAACAGCATGCCATCATTTAACTTCCCTGCAAGTCCACCATCAGCTGAGATTTTGAAAATAATCCCGAAGATCGTCAGTTTTGAAGCGCCAGACGACATGAAGGAATTAATAATTGATAACGACGACGCATCCTCTTCTGAATCCTCCAATCAACATTCACCTGACAACATCCAAGACAGCACCACGCCTTCTACTGGTCAACTGGCTTGTCACACCACGACCAAGATCCTACCCTACCTCCGCCATCAACACCACCTTCCTCAACTCCACCACCGCCTTCTCGACCTCACTCACGTCGATTACCTGGAACACTATGGGTTAAACACAAAGGACTCATGTTCTTCACCACGACACAATACCCCAGCCCAATGACTCGCCTAGAACTCATCCAACATCTCCAAGACAACACTGCAACGTACACCACCGACGAAAAGCCATTCCCTACCGTCAACCAGATAATCCACCAACTCCAAACCAACGAACTCTTCTACAGCTCTCCCATATGTGTGACACAACTCTCTAGAACAAAATTCAAAGCATTGACAACCGGATCAAGAGAATAACTAACTCATCCTGCTTGCTGCCTACTGACACTCTCACCTCCTGCCGCTGCCTTCGCCATCCTCTCCTAGAGAGCCAAGTAACGACATCATTCAAGCCTCTCCATCTACGCCTCTATTACTTCGGTACCACATGTCCCAAAGTGGTTGGGCCACTTGTCTTGATTCCTCCTCTTCCCCTCCTTCCCATCCTTTTCCAGTTATTTCCATCCTTCCTTATCCTTCTTCCTTCCCATCTCACGACAGCCCTCGTCGTCTTCGATTCGATTCGGTAGTTCTAATAATTTCTAGAGGTGTGAGGCCCCCCTTGCCCCCTACTCCTCTTGTTAGGTGGTGTTGGGGTTAGTCTTGTTAGGTGGTGTTGGGGTTAGTCTTGTTAGGTGGTGTTGTGGTTTTGTTAGGTGTTGGGGTTAGTCTTGTTAGGTGGTCTTGGGGTTAGGCTTGTTTGATGGTGTTGGGGTTAGTCTTGTTAGTTGGTGGTGTGGTTTTGTTAGGTGTTGGGGTTAGTCTTGTTAGGTGGTCTTGGGGTTAGGCTTGTTTGGTGGTTGTGAAGTTAGTCTTGTTAGGTGAAGTTAGTCTTGTTAGGTGGTGGAGTTAGTCTTGTTAGCTGGTGTTGGGGTTAGTCTGTTAGGTGGTGGTGAAGTTAGTCTGTTAGGTGGTGGTGAAGTTAGTCTTGTTAGGCGGTGGTGAAGTTAGTCTTGTTAGGTGGTGAAGTTAGTCTTGTTAGGTGGTGGTGA
Organism: Cherax quadricarinatus; assembly: GCF_038502225.1. Taxonomy (NCBI): domain Eukaryota; kingdom Metazoa; phylum Arthropoda; class Malacostraca; order Decapoda; family Parastacidae; genus Cherax; species Cherax quadricarinatus. The sequence continues at coordinate 11,064,203 of NC_091361.1, read as the reverse complement.
AGTTATCCTTGTTAGGTGTTGTGGTTAGTCTTGTTAGGTGGTGTTGTGGTTAGTTTTGTTAGGTGGTGTTGGGGTTAGTCTTGTTAGGTGGTGTTGGGGTTAGTCTTGTTAGGTGGTGTTGGGGTTAGTCTTGTTAGGTGGTGTTGGGGTTAGTCTTGTTAGGTGGTGTTGTGGTTAGTCTTGTTAGGTGGTGTTGTGGTTAGTCTTGTTAGGTGGTGTTGTGGTTAGTCTTGTTAGGTGGTGTTGTGGTTAGTCTTGTTAGGTGGTGTTGTGGTTAGTCTTGTTAGGTGGTGTTGTGGTTAGTCTTGTTAGGTGGTGTTGTGGTTAGTCTTGTTAGGTGGTGTTGTGGTTAGTCTTGTTAGGTGGTGTTGTGGTTAGTCTTGTTAGGTGTTGTAGCTAGTCTTGTTAGGTGGTGTTGGGGTTAGTCTTGTTAGGTGGTATTGGGGTTAGTCTTGTTAGGTGGTGTTGGGGTTAATCTTGTTAGGTGGTGTTGGGGTTAGTCTTGTTAGGTGGTATTGGGGTTAATCTTGTTAGGTGGTGTTGTGGTTAGTCTTGTTAGGTGGTATTGGGGTTAATCTTGTTAGGTGGTGTTGTGGTTAGTCTTGTTAGGTGGTGGTGTGGTTTTGTTAGGTGTTGGGGTAAGTCTTGTTAGGTGGTCTTGGGGTTAGGCTTGTTTGGTGTTTTGGTTAGTCTTGTTAAGTGGTGTTGGGGTTAGTCTTGTTAGGTGGTGTTGGGGTTAGTCTTGTTAGGTGGTGTTGGGGTTAGTCTTGTTAGGTGGTGTTGGGGTTAGTCTTGTTAGGTGGTGTTGGTTTTAGTCTTGTTAGGTGGTGTTGGTTTTAGTCTTGTTAGGTGGTGTTGGGTTTATCTCCTCCCTCCTATACCCACTATGTCAAGTGATGCTGAGGTACCACTTGTCCTGTCATGAGACAGTTGTATCTTAACACTATATTCTAATATATAACGTGATAGACCTTAAATGTGCCGAATTTCTGCATAAACATTGATCAGGTTAAATTGTAAACATGTATGTTTGAGGTTAAGTAAAAAAATATAAAATGATGAGCCACTCTATACAGATAAGTGAACTTTAGATATTAATCCAGATGTACTTTTTCAAACCCTTCTCGGCCCTAATTCCTAGGGGTTTTGTGTAACCATATGCACAAGGTGGATATAGGGTGCTCAAACTAGACACTAGCGTTAACAGGATGGATGTGGAGTGCTCAATAAACTAGCCACTAACGTCCACAGGATGGATATGGAGTGCTCAGTAAACTAACCACTAGCGTCCACAGCATGGATATAGGGTGCTCAATAAACATAGCCACTTCGGTGGCAAAATCTAATTTCTATAGTGTATCAAGAAACAATTCTTACCCTAAGCTGCGTCAACTGTAAATTAAAATTTAGGAATGTTGCAAATGTTTATGAAATAAGTATAAAAGGAACCTTGAGATCAAGTGCTATGCAACATAGGGCAACGAAACTATTGTACCCCTCCACCTGCAAAAAATAAAACAGCATTCCAATACAAAATTCTGGATTGCCATTTTATTTTGAAGGCTTATAAACAGAGCCTTAAAATGATTTCACATTCAACATAGTACAAAAAAAGGCCCCAAAAAAGACAAAAACCCCTTCCCCGAAAATAGACAACTTTTTTATGCAGTATGTTTTTAAAATCAGCATACACCTTTAAAGCGATCTACTGATCAGCATAGTACAAAAAAAATCCTCCCCTTCCTGAGGGGCGCCGCCGCAAATTAAAATTTTATAACGCAGTATTGCCTATAATTTGCTCCTGGGAATGAGAACTTCTGTCACAAAATTTGGTTGTTGTGGCTTTCAAGGGGACGAACAAAAACAGATACCCACTCACAAAAAATAAAAATAAGCATGAAACAAGGATAAATGAAACGTTTTTGACACGTGATGGGTTTTAATGTACTGACTTATGTGCTTAACCAATGTTATATTAGTATGTTTGAGTCTACCATCCCTCATATATACACAAATCATCCAGAGTACTCAACCTTACACACACACATACTTAGGTGATTGAGCTACCTATTTCTCAGATATATGAATGAACACATCACAGTTGAGTAACAGTATCAAGCGTATGAAGAAAGGAGCACCTCTAGCGACTAATATAGGCAGCATACAAGGCAGGGTATCTAACGATTTGCCTTCAGGAAACTCCACAGATTTAGCCCACTATATACATCGTACATCAGGTCCATAGTAGAACATGCAGCACCAGTGTCGTGTCAACACGTGATCAAGCATACACAAGAGACAGAATAAGCTCAGGAGATTGATATAAAACAACTTTAGAAGTGAGAGTTCAAAACTATGATGGAGATATTTTATAACTGAGTACAAGATGGCGAAGGTATGTACTCACCCTGGTTCTCTCCCTCTCGGGAGAGACTTGCTTGGATGAACCATGAAGTGTGACATAGAAAGCTTTATGAAGTGAGATAAGGTGTTTAGATGTAATAAGCAGAGGGGTGAAGGCTAAATTCATTTACAGAGAGGGGAGAGTACGAGTGGAAGAGGGAAGATGTGTGTATGTGTTTGTGTGTGTGTGTGTGTGTGTGTGTGTGTGTGTGTGTGTGTGTGTGTGTGTGTGTGTGTGTGTGTGTGTGTGTGTGTGTGTGGGCGCTCGCTCACCTAATTGTGGTTGCAGGGGTGAAGTCATAGCTCCTGGCCCCGCCTCTTCACTGGTCGCTACTAGGTCACTCCCTCCCTGTTCCATAAACTTTATCATACCTCTTCTTAAAGCTATATATGAATCCTGCCTTCACCACCTCATTTCCAGACTATTCCATTTCCCAACAACTCTGACTGAAAAAATACTTCCTAACATCCCTGTGGCTCATCTGAGACTTCAACTTCCAATTGCGACCCCATGTTAGTGTGTCTCATCTCTGGAACATCCTATCCCTGTCCACCTTGTCGATTCCTCTCAGTATTCTATATGTTATTATGTCTCCCCTGACGATCCTGTCCTTCAGTGTCATTAAGGTGATTTCCCTTAACCTCTCCTCGAAGGACACGCCCCTTAACTTCGGGACTAGTCTCATTGCAAACCTTTGCACTTTCTCTAATTTCCTGACGTGCTTGGCCAGGTGTGGGTTCCAAACCAGTGCTGCATACTCAGTATGGACCTGACGTCTTACCGAGATGTCGGAATGCTATTCTTAGGTTTGCTAGTCGCTCGCATGCTCCAGCAGTTTGGGTGATGTGCACCTCAGATGTGCTCGGTGTTATACTCACCCCAAGATCCTTTTCCTTGAGTGAGGTTCGCAGTCTTTGGCCCCCCCAAGACTGTATTCCGTCTGCGGTCTTTTTTGCCCTTTCCCGAGCTTCCTGACTTTTCACGTGGTGGGGTTGAACTCCAGGAACCATTTTCTGGACCAAGCCTGCAGCCTGTCTAGATCCCTTTGTAGTCCTGCCTGATCTTCCTCCGATTGAATTCTCATTAATCTAACATCGACGGCAGAGACAATTCTAAATCTATTCCTTCCGTCATGTCATTCACTTATACGAGAAACAGCACCGGTTCTTGGACTGACCCCTGTGGAACCCAACTCGTCAGAGGCGTGCGTGCGTGCGTGCGTGTGCGTGTGTGTGTGTGTGTGTGTGTGTGTGTGTGTGTGTGTGTGTGTGTATTGACTGATTTGTGTTTGTGGAGGGTTAATATCTCCTAACACTTAATTTTCAAATGAATTTTCCGAAATTTCCTGGACTTTAACCTCACCGCCTCTGTCATACCTGTTCGTCGCTTTTTCTCAGTCATTATTACACTAAATAAACACTGTCTGACAGCTTTATGGCTTACTCATAATGTTTGCCTATTTGCGTCCCAACAATTAGCATAATTACCAACAGTAACCGAGCAGAGTTGGAAATAAAACTCGAAGGTTTTTTTTTGTTTCGTGATGGTTTATGTTACTGAATGGTATAAACCTTGGTAATAAATACCGACAAGTTGGTTTAGAAAGACACGTAAGCAAACACTATAACATATTTATTAGAAAACGTTTCGGTCCTGGGACCGAAACGTTTTCTAATAAATATGTTATAGTGTTTGCTTACGTGTCTTTCTAAACCATGTTACTGAATGAACGCAGGAAAAGCACCGTGGTCAGTTAAATCCTGAGAGTCAGTAAGGATTCCAACAACTGTGTGATGATAGTGAGAGGAGTTAGTATCGAGCTAGACTGTTAACTTTCAACAAGTGGCAGGACAAACACCAGACCTATTGGCAAGAGTTACAAAAGGCTGCGTTTTAAGTTAACATTTGCTTGGGTAAACATCTGCTGTCATATAACACTACATTTTATTAACAAGAGGAAAGTAAGCAAAACATTCGCGTAGGGTCTTGCCTCTGATATCGTTTGCATAATGAATAATAAAATGTCTAACTGGATATGGATATGTAGATAACTAAAGTGTAACGAACACTTGTCAGTGTTCACATGGAGTCAGTGTTCACATGGAGACAAACAGTGACGATTAATAATCTTTCTGGGAAATATACAGGACAATTAATCTGAGGTTGCAATAAAATGTATGTAGACAAAGTATCCAGAACATTAGAATTCAGACTTCGGAAACACCAGTCCGCCTGCAGCCAATACGAGCCAAAAACAAAGTCTGTTTAAAACATAGAACCCCACGGGGGCATATAAACACATGCAGTATAATGTGAACCTTCATTGACAACGTTTCGCCCACACAGTGGGCTTTTTCAAGTCACAAACAGATCTACCTGGGGTGTATGTATGTATGTATAATGTTCGCCAAGACCGTAGTCCTGGCACGGACTTGCGATGACCCGTCTCTGGCTAACGAGGGAGAAAGGTTTCTTCAATGATGCGACGCATGCTGCTCAAGCACTCTTCTGGTCAGTTCAACTGGTGCATCTCATAAGTGACAACACCGTATGTACTCCTAACTATGGACACTAGCGAGGAGGAGGACATGTCGTTATCACGGGCAACAGTTTGTCTGGTTCGTTGACTCCATGGTACATTAGTGTGGTAGCAGTCATCTCTGGTTCCTCTTCGGAAGGAAATATCACTCCTAGTTGCCTGCGGAGTGTCTCAGTAACTTCGCACTCCAGAAGATAGTGTGTTAGGGGCCGCTGGACAACGTGCTGACAGTACTGGCACATCTCCTCAGCCTTGTCTACCATCATCTTGACTGTGGGAAAGCCCAAACGAAGCCGATGGATGGCGGTACACTGTGCTCTGGACCAGCTTCTATCACACGGAGGGGATTCTCCCTGAGTAGCTGCTCGGTACCAGTGTTGAGATGGGGTATCACCTAAGACCTTCCCCATAAGTTTCATGGCTCTGGCAGCCACCAGTTTGGTCTGTCGTAGGCTGATTGGGACAGTAATCCCAACATGTGGATAGTCTGTTGCTGCCTTAGCTGCATCATCTGCCGCCTCATTTCCCCGGATGCCAGCATGGCAGGGGATCCAGTTCAATGTCGATCTGTTACCCTGAACTTCTAAGGCTATCATTATGCTCAGGATCGATGTGATGAGGTGAACATTGTCCTGTGGTTGAGGATGGGAGAGGGCATTGATTGTAGAGGTGGAATCAACATGTATGACAGGTCGGAGTCGATGTCGTAGGGCATGTGACAATGCCTGCTGAATCGCCACCAGCTCAGTTTGAAGGATCGTGCAGTGGTCAGGGAGTCGCCAGCCTTGTGTGTGACCATTGTGGTACAGTCCAGCTGCTGCTCTCTTCCTGTCAGGGTCGACAGAGCCATCTGTGAAATACACTGCACATGTGCCTCCCTCTGCCAGTGCCATGCTTGTCTCAGAATGATTGCTGAGGGTGTCTTGACTGCAGAGACGCTTAGAGATGGGTAGTTGCATGGCGCAAACATCGGCTGGATCTGGGCGCCAGGGAGGTGGTGGATGGTACCCAGCAACAGGAAGGTCACAACTCTTCTCAAGTAGTTGTATAGGCAGCAGCTTCCGCCCAGCAGCACAAAACGAACGAATCCAGTAGTAGTCCGTGAAGAGTGTGGGATCTTGTGTCATGGTTGTCAATATCTGTCTCCTTAGTGGGGTACCTAGCTGCCGGTGCAGAATCGTGGCTACTTTGCAGGCGTTTATGTATCTTACTCTGTCAGCCAAGGAAGGAAGCAGGGCCTCAGATCTGAGACATACCGTGTTGGTCCAGATGGGGGCCCCAAGCATAGTTCTTATCGCCTGGTTTTGTACGACGTCCACCCTTTGCCTGCTCTGCGGGAAGAGATGAGCTAAAGCCGGTGCACCGTAGTCAATGAGCGAGCGTATAGCTTGTATATAGTACAAGCGAAGTACATCTTTGCTTGCCCCTGCACGGTGCCTCGTCATGGCTCTCATGGCGTTGAGTCTGAGTAGAGCACGTGACCTGACATACTCGGCCTGTTTCTGAAAGGTCAGCTTTTTATCAATGTAGATTCCCAAGTACAGGTAGGAGCCTGTCCACTCAAGTTCTATATCCTGAATACGTAATCTATTCACAGGATCTGGTCCCTTGAACATCATTGCAAGAGATTTCTCGGCCGAGATCTTGAGGCCTATTTCCTTGCAAGACTGCGTAATTAGGTCCAGAGCTCTCTGAGCCTGTCGCTCTATATAAATACCTTCCACCCCAGGTGGAAGGTACGCGAGTATTTATAGTCAGGTTCAGAATGCTGTGGTCAAGTGGAGAATGCTGCATCTGATGATCTACCGAGTGGGGTTATAGAGTCTAAAATCTTGGGTAGCTTGGAAGGGAGATTGGATAAGTTTGTGAGCAGACCTTCTGCAGTGTTCCTCCATTCCTATGTTCTTATGTGGGATAGCGATGAAGAAGTTTCTTGGCAAGTGGTTCAGCTATGTTATAGAAGCCATTGTTCTGGTTGAAGTTTTTGGATATAGAGATGAGCGATGATTCCAGGATTCTTCGGTATTGAGTGTTGTCTTCTCTGGCGATAAGTCTTGAGTTTCTGTAGTTTATTAAATGGTTGTGTGAATTACGGTGTTGTACACAGGCATTCCTTGTATCGTCAGACCTGCTTGCGTATTGGTGTTCTGAAATACGTGTTTGGAGGTCTCTATGTTTCGCCCACGTATAATTTGCTGCAGTCATTACAAGGGATTATGTATACCCCTGCAGAGGATGGAAGCTTGTCCTGTCTGTTACTGGTAATATCCTTGATGGTCGTGGTTGTGGAAGTAGATACTTGGAATGAGGTATTGGAAAAGATGTTGGAAACGTGTTTGGTAATGGAGTTGGTGGGGAGGACTATGTATCTCTTCTCTGCAGTGTCTTCTCTGGGTGTGTTGCTATACTGCATGTGTGTTTATATTTCCATTGTGTCGGTATTTTATACCATTTATTTCCACCCCACGGGGGCACGTATTAGATAGTGAAGTTAAAATAATAGTTAACAAAAATTATTTTACAGATATAAGTATTTGGAAGTAACAATGATACCCTTAACCTGCACCATACTGCACAAGTCAGGCAGCGAGAGCATATCCAGAACGATCGCTAAACAATCACTAACTAGCACTGATACCGATATTTGATTACACCAGGTTACATCATGTCACACTGCTTGATACCTACTAACATACCTCAAGCAGATACCAACTTCATCTTCAATATTATCCAACTTTTAATCTACGTTCACTTAACATCTTGTGCTATGTAAATTGTATTGTTGTAGTACCTTTGTATCAGGAGCGAAGTCACTCTTTGGGAAACGTTTCCTTAATAAATGTCTTCATCAGTGCACACTTGTATTCACCAAAAACCTGCCGTATTATCATACTAGTTCCATCATAACATTTGCTTCATCTCTCTCTCTCTCTCTCTCTTTCTCTCTTTTTTACACAGGGTTTGACAAGGTTAGGTTAAAGATCCCTAGCTTTATTGACAGGATCTCTCTATCCCTCTCCCTCTCTCTCTCTCTCTCTCTCTCTCTCTCTCTCTCTCTCTCTCTCTCTCTCTTTCCCCCTCTCCCTCTCCTAAGACTTTTCTTGTCGCTGCCCTTTCCACTAGGTACCACGAAAATTATAAAAGCCAAGACTGAGCCAAGAAACTCAAAACTGTGTGAAAAAACCGTTGAAATGTGATTCACAAGCAGTGACATTTATTCTCCATTTGTTCTGTGACTCATCAACGGGGTGTTGATGATTTATAAGTAGAGGCACTGTTAATTGCTCTGGGGCAGGATCATGAATGACTTATGGTAAACGATCCTTCCCTAAAATTATGGTGGATGCCCCTTCACACTTGGGGCAACATCAAAAGGGCTTCCCTCAGCAAAGAACGCAAGAAGTCCTGCGGGCCACACAAGAGCAGCGTCCAGGAAAAAGACTGTTAGTGGCTGATCGTGCTTCTAGACGTACCACAGTCAGGACGCCCGAATCGAGGGTCAGGTAGACCCTGAAATAAAACGGTAGGCCCAACCTCCGAGAAAAAAAAACAAGAGGACCACATACAAGCAGGGATACGAACAGGAAAGGCAAAGTCAGATACATAAGACACGATGGTTACCAGGGAGTATGAAGAAGCACAAACTTGGCAGTTTTTCTCCCAAATGTCTATTTGTTTTGATCAAGTGCGGAAGGACTGGGACACGGCCCTGGCATGAGATTGCTTTGCTGTCACGTACAATTTTTGGAGTCGGATTGACCCGGATTATAGATAGCCTAACTGATGCAAAGCCACTCTGATGGTGGCTACAACCAGTCATGGTCGGCAGAGTTGCAACCTGAGCTTGGGGGTCACCTTCCTGCACGTGCAGTCAGTCTCACACCTGCTTCATGTCTCTCTGAAACATCACCACCCCTGCCTTCTCTCTTGTACTCTCACCCACACACCTGCTGACTGTCGACCCATTCACCTAAATCCACGCAAGCCCATCTAATATGTACTACCCCCTGCTATAAGGATCCCTGCACTACGCTACAGCATTAAGGAACTTATAGGGATCCATCTATATTCCCTCTCATTCAGTGCAAATCCAGTCTCACTGTCTTCTCATGACTAGTGGAATCATCATGTATTATAAAAGTTGTGCGCCACCACACTCTTGTATTTGTGAATCACACACTGCACCTTCAAACACAAGGCGCCTTCACAAATGGAACACCGCATCACCCACTTAAGATAGTGAAGGTATCAAATATTTGTTCACGTGTAAAAATGGTAGTCTTTTCCCAGTACTCTCCCTTCCGGTGGGTAAAAAAAATGGTAGTGAGGGTGGATGTAGAGTAGGCAGAAAAGGGGAGGAAATGAGTGGGGAATATGTATATAAAGAGTGGATTCAGGGGAATAGCGAAGAGGCTCTTTCAGAGAAAAGGGAAGCAAAGAATGCAAAGGTGGAAGTTTGAGAAAAAGAGGAATAGTTGTAGTTGAGGGGAAGGGAAGGATATATGAAGTCACAAGAGAAGAGGGAAGAAGGGAACTGGATGGGATATTAACTGATACGATGGAGAGTTGAAGGGGCTGGCAGGTGTTGTAAGGGTAATGAGGTGGCAATATGGATGTCATGTGATAGTACTCCCTAATACATCTCCTGACCCTAATTCTACTGCCCTATGTTCTGTGGTCAATCCTGAGCCCAATTCTGCTGCTCTCTGTTCTGTGGTAAGTCCTACTAATCTCTATTCTAAGGTCAGTCCTATTTGTCTCTCTTCTGTGGTCAGTCCTATTTGTCTCTGTTCTGTGGTCAGTCCTATTTGTCTCTGTTCTGTGGTCAGTCCTATTTGTCTCTGTTCTGTGGTCAGTCCTATTTGTCTCTGTTCTGTGGTCAGTCCTATTTGTCTCTGTTCTGTGGTCAGTCCTATTTGTCTCTGTTCTGTGGTCAGTCCTATTTGTCTCTGTTCTGTGGTCAGTCCTATTTGTCTCTGTTCTGTGGTCAGTCCTATTTGTCTCTGTTCTGTGGTCAGTCCTATTTGTCTCTGTTCTGTGGTCAGTCCTATTTGTCTCTGTTCTGTGGTCAGTCCTATTTGTCTCTGTTCTGTGGTCAGTCCTATTTGTCTCTGTTCTGTGGTCAGTCCTATTTGTCTCTGTTCTGTGGTCAGTCCTATTTGTCTCTGTTCTGTGGTCAGTCCTATTTGTCTCAGTTCTGTGGTCAGTCCTATTTGTCTCTGTTCTGTGGTCAGTCCTATTTGTCTCTGTTCTGTGGTCAGTCCTATTTGTCTCTGTTCTGTGGTCAGTCCCACTGCTCTCTGTTCTGTGGTCAGTCCCACTGCTCTCTGTTCTGTGGTCAGTCCAACTGCTCTCTGTTCTGTGGTCAGTCCATCTGCTCTCTGTTCTGTGGTCAGTCCATCTGCTCTCTGTTCTGTGGTCAGTCCCACTGCTCTCTGTTCTGTGGTCAGTCCCACTGCTCTCTGTTCTGTGGTCAGTCCCACTGCTCTCTGTTCTGTGGTCAGTCCCACTGCTCTCTGTTCTGTGGTCAGTCCCACTGCTCTCTGTTCTGTGGACAGTCCCACTGCTCTCTGTTCTGTGGACAGTCCCACTGCTCTCTGTTATGTGGACAGTCCCACTGCTCTCTGTTATGTGGACAGTCCCACTGCTCTCTGTTATGTGGTCAGTCCCACTGCTCTCTGTTCTGTGGTCAGTCCCACTGCTCTCTGTTCCGTGGTCAGTCCCACTGCTCTCTGTTCCGTGGTCAGTCCCACTGCTCTCTGTTCCGTGGTCAGTCCCACTGCTCTCTGTTCCGTGGTCAGTCCCACTGCTCTCTGTTCCGTGGTCAGTCCCACTGTTCTCTGTTCTGTGGTCAGTCCTACTTGCCTCTGTTCTGTGGTCAGTCCTACATATGTCTGTCCTGTGGCAAGTCCTACAGCTGTCTGTTCCGTGTTCAGTCCTGCTGCTGTCTGATCTGTGGCCAGTCCTGCTGTTGTCTGATCTGTGGTGAGTCCTGCTGCTCTCTTTTCTGTGGTCAGTCCTACTGATCTATGTTCTGTGGTCAGTCCCACGGTTATCCGTTCTGTGGTCAGTCCCACTGCTCTCTGTTCTGTGGTCAACCCTACTGATCCCTGTTATGTGGTCAGTCCTACTGATCCCTGTTCTGTGGTCAGTCCTACTGATCCATGTTCTGTGGTCAGTCCTACTGATCCATGTTCTGTGGTCAGTCCTACTGATCCATGTTCTGTGGTCAGTCCCACTGCTCCCTGTTCTGTGGTCAACCCTACTGATCCCTGTTCTGTGGTCAACCCTACTGATCCATGTTCTGTGGTCAGTCCCACTGCTCCCTGTTCTGTGGTCAACCCTACTGATCCCTGTTCTGTGGTCAGTCCTACTGATCCATGTTCTGTGGTCAACCCTACTGATCCATGTTCTGTGGTCAGTCCCACTGCTCCCTGTTCTGTGGTCAACCCTACTGATCCCTGTTCTGTGGTCAACCCTACTGATCCATGTTCTGTGGTCAGTCCCACTGCTCCCTGTTCTGTGGTCAACCCTACTGATCCCTGTTCTGTGGTCAACCCTACTGATCCCTGTTCTGTGGTCAGTCCAACTGTTCCCTGTTCTGTGTTCAACCCTACTGATCCCTGTTCTGTGGTCAACCCTACTGATCCCTGTTCTGTGGTCAACCCTACTGATCCCTGTTCTGTGGTCAGTCCTACTGATCCCTGTTCTGTGGTCAACCCTACTGATCCATGTTCTGTGGTCAACCCTACTGATCCCTGTTCTGTGGTCAGTCCCACTGCTCCCTGTTCTGTGGTCAACCCTACTGCTCCCTGTTCTGTGGTCAACCCTACTGCTCCCTGTTCTGTGGTCAACCCTACTGCTCCCTGTTCTGTGGTCAACCCTACTGATCCCTGTTCTGTGGTCAACCCTACTGATCCATGTTCTGTGGTCAACCCTACTGATCCCTGTTCTGTGGTCAACCCTACTGATCCATGTTCTGTGGTCAGTCCCACTGCTCCCTGTTCTGTGGTCAACCCTACTGATCCCTCTTCTGTGGTCAACCCTACTGATCCCTGTTCTGTGGTCAACCCTACTGATCCCTGTTCTGTGGTCAACCCTACTGATCCATGTTCTGTGGTCAGCCCTACTGATCCCTGTTCTGTGGTCAGTCCCACTGCTCCCTGTTCTGTGGTCAACCCTTCTGATCCCTGTTCTGTGGTCAACCCTACTGATCCCTGTTCTGTGGTCAACCCTACTGATCCCTGTTCTGTGGTCAGTCCCACTGCTCCCTGTTCTGTGGTCAGTCCCACTGCTCCCTGTTCTGTGGTCAACCCTACTGATCCCTGTTCTGTGGTCAACCCTACTGCTCCCTGTTCTGTGGTCAACCCTACTGATCCCTGTTCTGTGGTCAACCCTACTGATCCATGTTCTGTGGTCAACCCTACTGATCCCTGTTCTGTGGTCAACCCTACTGATCCATGTTCTGTGGTCAGTCCCACTGCTCCCTGTTCTGTGGTCAACCCTACTGATCCCTGTTCTGTGGTCAACCCTACTGATCCCTGTTCTGTGGTCAACCCTACTGATCCCTGTTCTGTGGTCAACCCTACTGATCCATGTTCTGTGGTCAGCCCTACTGATCCCTGTTCTGTGGTCAACCCTACTGATCCCTGTTCTGTGGTCAGTCCCACTGCTCCCTGTTATGTGGTCAACCCTACTGATCCCTGTTCTGTGGTCAACCCTACTGATCCCTGTTCTGTGGTCAACCCTACTGATCCCTGTTCTGTGGTCAGTCCCACTGCTCCCTGTTCTATGGTCAGTCCCACTGCTCTCTGTTCTGTGGTCAGTCCCACTGCTCTCTGTTCTGTGGTCAGTCCCACTGCTCTCTGTTCTGTGGACAGTCCCACTGCTCTCTGTTCTGTGGACAGTCCCACTACTCTCTGTTATGTTGACAGTCCCACTGCTCTCTGTTATGTGGACAGTCCCACTGCTCTCCGTTCTGTGGTCAGTCCCACTGCTCTCTGTTCTGTGGTCAGTCCCACTGCTCTCTGTTCCGTGGTCAGTCCCACTGCTCTCTTTTCCGTGGTCAGTCCCACTGCTCTCTGTTCCGTGGTCAGTCCCACTGCTCTCTGTTCCGTGGTCAGTCCCACTGTTCTCTGTTCTGTGGTCAATCCTACTTGCCTCTGTTCTGTGGTCAGTCCTACATATGTCTGTCCTGTGGCAAGTCCTACAGCTGTCTGTTCCGTGTTCAGTCCTGCTGCTGTCTGATCTGTGGCCAGTCCTGCTGTTGTCTGATCTGTGGTGAGTCCTGCTGCTCTCTTTTCTGTGGTCAGTCCTACTGATCTATGTTCTGTGGTCAGTCCCACTGTTATCTGTTCTGTGGTCAGTCCCACTGCTCTCTGTTCTGTGGTCAACCCTACTGATCCCTGTTATGTGGTCAGTCCTACTGATCCCTGTTCTGTGGTCAGTCCTACTGATCCATGTTCTGTGGTCAGTCCTACTGATCCATGTTCTGTGGTCAGTCCCACTGCTCCCTGTTCTGTGGTCAACCCTACTGATCCCTGTTCTGTGGTCAACCCTACTGATCCATGTTCTGTGGTCAGTCCCACTGCTCCCTGTTCTGTGGTCAACCCTACTGATCCCTGTTATGTGGTCAGTCCTACTGATCCCTGTTCTGTGGTCAGTCCTACTGATCCCTGTTCTGTGGTCAGTCCTACTGATCCATGTTCTGTGGTCAACCCTACTGATCCATGTTCTGTGGTCAGTCCCACTGCTCCCTGTTCTGTGGTCAACCCTACTGATCCCTGTTCTGTGGTCAACCCTACTGATCCATGTTCTGTGGTCAGTCCCACTGCTCCCTGTTCTGTGGTCAACCCTACTGATCCCTGTTCTGTGGTCAACCCTACTGATCCCTGTTCTGTGGTCAGTCCCACTGCTCCCTGTTCTGTGTTCAACCCTACTGATCCCTGTTCTGTGGTCAACCCTACTGATCCCTGTTCTGTGGTCAACCCTACTGATCCCTGTTCTGTGGTCAGTCCTACTGATCCCTGTTCTGTGGTTAACCCTACTGATCCATGTTCTGTGGTCAACCCTACTGATCCCTGTTCTGTGGTCAGTCCCACTGCTCCCTGTTCTGTGGTCAACCCTACTGCTCCCTGTTCTGTGGTCAACCCTACTGCTCCCTGTTCTGTGGTCAACCCTACTGATCCCTGTTCTGTGGTCAACCCTACTGATCCATGTTCTGTGGTCAACCCTACTGATCCCTGTTCTGTGGTCAACCCTACTGATCCATGTTCTGTGGTCAGTCCCACTGCTCCCTGTTCTGTGGTCAACCCTACTGATCCCTGTTCTGTGGTCAACCCTACTGATCCCTGTTCTGTGGTCAACCCTACTGATCCCTGTTCTGTGGTCAACCCTACTGATCCATGTTCTGTGGTCAGCCCTACTGATCCCTGTTCTGTGGTCAACCCTACTGATCCCTGTTCTGTGGTCAGTCCCACTGCTCCCTGTTCTGTGGTCAACCCTACTGATCCCTGTTCTGTGGTCAACCCTACTGATCCCTGTTCTGTGGTCAGTCCCACTGCTCCATGTTCTGTGGTCAGTCCCACTGCTCCCTGTTCTGTGGTCAACCCTACTGATCCCTGTTCTGTGGTCAACCCTACTGCTCCCTGTTCTGTGGTCAACCCTACTGATCCCTGTTCTGTGGTCAACCCTACTGATCCATGTTCTGTGGTCAACCCTACTGATCCCTGTTCTGTGGTCAACCCTACTGATCCATGTTCTGTGGTCAGTCCCACTGCTCCCTGTTCTGTGGTCAACCCTACTGATCCCTGTTCTGTGGTCAACCCTACTGATCCCTGTTCTGTGGTCAACCCTACTGATCCCTGTTCTGTGGTCAACCCTACTGATCCATGTTCTGTGGTCAGCCCTACTGATCCCTGTTCTGTGGTCAACCCTACTGATCCCTGTTCTGTGGTCAGTCCCACTGCTCCCTGTTCTGTGGTCAACCCTACTGATCCCTGTTCTGTGGTCAACCCTACTGATCCCTGTTCTGTGGTCAACCCTACTGATCCCTGTTCTGTGGTCAGTCCCACTGCTCCCTGTTCTATGGTCAGTCCCACTGCTCCCTGTTCTGTGGTCTGTCCCACTGCTCCCTGTTCTGTGGTCAACCCTACTGATCCCTGTTCTGTGGTCAACCCTACTGATCCCTGTTCTGTGGTCAACCCTACTGATCCCTGTTCTGTGGTCAACCCTACTGATCCATGTTCTGTTGTCAGCCCTACTGATCCCTGTTCTGTGGTCAACCCTACTGATCCCTGTTCTGTGGTCAGTCCCACTGCTCCCTGTTCTGTGGTCAGTCCCACTGCTCCCTGTTCTGTGGTCAGTCCCACTGCTCCCTGTTCTGTGGTCAACCCTACTGATCCATGTTCTGTTGTCAGCCCTACTGATCCCTGTTCTGTGGTCAACCCTACTGATCCCTGTTCTGTGGTCAGTCCCACTGCTCCCTGTTCTGTGGTCAGTCCCACTGCTCCCTGTTCTGTGGTCAGTCCCACTGCTCCCTGTTCTGTGGTCAACCCTACTGATCCCTGTTCTGTGGTCAACCCTACTGATCCCTGTTCTGTGGTCAACCCTACTGATCCATGTTCTGTTGTCAGCCCTACTGATCCCTGTTCTGTGGTCAACCCTACTGATCCCTGTTCTGTGGTCAGTCCCACTGCTCCCTGTTCTGTGGTCAGTCCCACTGCTCCCTGTTCTGTGGTCAACCCTACTGATCCCTGTTCTGTGGTCAACCCTACTGATCCCTGTTCTGTGGTCAGTCCCACTGCTCCCTGTTCTGTGGTCAGTCCCACTGCTCCCTGTTCTGTGGTCAGTCCCACTGCTCCCTGTTCTGTGGTCCGTCCCACTGCTCCCTGTTCTGTGGTCAACCCTACTGATTCTCACATCTATCTATGTATCATTTTAATTCTTCTTTAACTTTCGTTCATGTGTCATATTAATTAAAACTTACTCTTTTTCTTTTCATCCGAGGCCAGTCATTCGTAACTCTTATGTTTAAGTCCCTCTTTTCTATTTTTCTATATTCCCTGCACTATTACTTTTGCTTCACTGCATTTTATAGATCTGTACTTTCCTCTTCCCTCCCTCTTCCTTCTCTCTCTCTCTGTCTCTCTCTCACACATCGTATGCTGCCTTCCCTTCTATATCTCTCTCAAGTACCAATATATCTGTTGTACCAATATATTTACATCTCCTCTAAAAGTGATACATATTTTTTTCCTCATCAAAGACTTCAACACATGTTTTCTTCTGAACCCAATTTCAAAAGCTATTTCAAATCCCCTCTATGTTTGGTTTTCGAAACAGGACCGATATACATTTTTTTTTTTAAATTTTAACAAGATATAAGAACTTACAAACAACATTTTTAGAAAATCACTCTTTAAATTTAAGTAATATTGCAGTGCCCATCATACATTAGTTAAATGGAATCAGAACTTGCTTATTAAAAGGCGTACCTAAGAGCTTAAAAACATTTTGAGGATGATTATCTCTGTCTGAAAAAATGTCGATTTGTGTGTTAATTAATTCCTAAAAGAGGACTACTCGGTCATACGTGGATTAGAGGAATTGATTAGTGGAATGAGGTTAAGATGCTTCACTATTTCATCTGTTCACAAGGTTGGTTTTGATCTCTTCTGATTTTAATTTGAAATACGCTAAATGTTCGACTTTGGGGCCACCTAATGGCTGGAAATGAGAATCTGCCTGGACGTTTCTTGACACATTTCTTGCCACTATTAGTACGGAAGACTTTCTCGAGAAAGACGAAATTTGGTTCGATTTCGGTAACAGAAATACCTCAAAACGGGCGACAAAGTTTTTGATTTTGCTGTGAAAAGGGCCTTTCGGCCGAATTTGGGTGACATAAATGAAAATATGACTTTTCTGTTTGTTTCTATCCGCCAACGAATATAACAGATGATCAACTTGGGAAATATCCTACATTTAGAGTGTATAATGAAAGTGCTCCAGAATAGCTATCGAAGGAGAGAGAATTTTCTGTTTTTGTCCACATACACTAGGCGGCCTATCCTCCCTCAACTGAAATCTAGGAGTCTGTGGGCCTCTGTAGGCTCATTATATATATATATATATATATATATATATATATATATATATATATATATATATATATATATATATATATATATATATATAAGATGTTTTCTATAGAATTATAAAAAAATAACTAAGTTTGAGTGCTTACCCCCACAAAACTACGTGATAAATTTTGCAATAAATTGCTCGAAGTTGATGAGTTTACCTGGAATATAACTGGGGGGGGGGTCTTCCGGGGGTCAACGTCCCCGCGACCCTTTCCATGAATAGGCCCATAAGAGAAAAAAAATGGATTTGTTTGATCTCTAAAACTATGAGTGATGGAGGAAAAAATGAAAAATTTAGGAAACAAACTCAAAACTCGATATATATATATATATATATATATATATATATATATATATATATATATATATATATATATATATATATATATATATATATATATATATATATATATGCAAAACAACCACTCTGAAAGAATAGAGAAATTCCAAGCGCTTTCGTGATTACTCACATTATCAAGGAACTACGAAAGTAAAGCATCCAAGGAAGCTATATAAGGGGTCTGGCCAACACCTCACTATCAGATCCCACAACGGTTAAACACCTGACGTGCGCCGGCCCAACTGGACAGGTCCTTTGCACAACTCACCAACAAACTATTCTACCCAAGAAAATTTAAAAATTATTTGTTCAGTGTATTATTAAATTCTTCCCAAATTCTATTAATTATAAATGGATCTAATTTATATAAACCAAAGGAAATATTCATATTATTGTCAAAACTGCTTTTTATGAAACAAGATTCAATTATATTCCTGTCGACCATGGACTTGTTTGATACTACTTTCTCAACTTTTTGAAAATCATTTGGATGGTTAAAATCTTTTACATGAATAAATAGAGCATTGGAATCTTGTCCAGTTCTAATGCTATATTTATGTTGTTTTAATCTTAGTTCGAGATTTTTACCAGTTTGACCGTAATAAACTTTATCGCAAATTTTACAAGGAATCTTATAGACACATCCATCAGCATTTTGGGGGGAATTCTTTATCAAAAGTTTTTTTTACTGTATCAAGATTTTTGAATACAACTTTAATATTAAAAGTCTTAAGAAGAGAAGGCATATCAACCAAGTTTTCATGGTAAGGGAGAACCAACATTTTTAGTTGAATAAGGCAGGTTGTCCCTTTTTGGATTGTAAAAAGTATTTCTACCAACTTTAAAAGATTTATCAATTACATTTCTTGGATATTTTAAATCATTACCTATTTCATAAATTTTGGATATTTCCTCATCTATGAACTCAGGACTACAAATTCGTAAAGTTCTCAAAAACATTGATGAGAAAACTAAAAAATATGTTGGTTCTCCCTTACCATGAAAACTTGGTTGATATGCCTTCTCTTCTTAAGACTTTTAATATTAAAGTTGTATTCAAAAATCTTGATACAGTAAAAAAACTTTTGATAAAGAATTCCCCCCAAAATGCTGATGGATGTGTCTGTAAGATTCCTTGTAAAATTTGCGATAAAGTTTATTACGGTAGTATTACTTATGTACCATATTTGATGTTACGAAAATACAGATAATGCTCTGAAATAATTATTAAATATGCGTTTAAAAAATTCCTAATGGTTTCAAAACATGCAATTACCTTTCCAATTTAATTTTAGACATTTACTAGTTAACTCATAAGAAATAAATTGCAAAAATCTCTTCTACATGCTTATTACGTAGTTAAAAGTTGTGGCCATTAATTCAACCTATGACTGGCACCACAGAACACATGTCTATTTCATGTTTATAAATGTTTTATCAGACATTCCCATTTATACCTCACATCGTTTAGCATTTTATCTCTTTATTGACATTAAATTTTAGTTCTTTATCTTTTAAAGCTCTACAACTTTAAATTTAATGGATTTAGGTCAGGAATGTTCCGGATAATGCTGAAATTGACCAGTAGATGAATCAGTGATATTGAATAATGAAAGCCAAGAGGAGCCGGGGAAGAGAGAGATGGTTCGATATTGTGATAAGTCTTGGAAAAGATGCTTTGTGAGGAATTTTAATTTATTCGCCAATAGGGAGCTATTTTTGTGCTTTAAAAAAATTATATATTATTTTAATGTTCAAATCGTACCCATTTCTATAAGTGTAGGGACTTGTGGATTGAAAATAAATTACATATGGTTTCTGGAAAATTATAGATTCTCAATTATTATTTGAGAAGAAGGAAAGATGGAATGTATTATTGCAAGCTAATATCAGTACCTAATAAGCTCAAACACAATTTATTCTCAGAAAGTGTCTGGTTTTGTCTTCATGATAAAGAAGAGCGACAGCTTGGCTAGAGGCAGTTCGAAAGGGATTGAGGAGGCGAGGAAGCGAGATTATGTCCATTACTTTTCACAATCATTAGTATTATATTACTAACTCTCCCAGTAATCTTCCGTTCTATGTTCTCGAATGGTTTATAATTAGTGTAATTAATACTTGTATTGCCTTTCATATTTAGTTATCATTTTCCCCTAGTACTATTTACTTTATTTTGAATATGATCAACTTGACTTAAAGTGGTAAACAGTACTCTGAGTACTGACGAGGAACCTCACAGCTTTGCTCTACCCTGGCATGATATTAAGGCCAAATTAATTTGGCCTTTGATGAAATGATTAGACATACACATTGTATGTCTAATCATTTCATCTGAGCCTGATGAAAGTTACATAATTACACAGTATAGCCAGTTGGGTATAACTGGAGCACAGTATCCAGACATGTGCAAAAGTTAGGTATCTTTATTCCGAAACGTTTCGCCCAAACAGCAGGTTTTTTCAGTCGAGTACAGAGGGAGCAGTAGTAGCATAGATAGGTTCGAGGTGGTCAGTCCATCAGCCTGGAGAAGAGTTTTGTTCCATAGTCTGGAACTGTGTGAAGCTGAAGCAACAGTATGGAGACTGATATACTTCATAAACGTTGCTGGTAACAGACACAACACTGTGGCTTACACTGGTCAAGCTTGAGTAGTTGCAGTAATAATACTATTACAGCAGTGGTACATTTATTGCTACTTCCTTCTTGCCTTTAAAATTTCCATGTGCATTTTTCCAATGTGCTTTGGTATACTTTGTCCGCCTGTTTGAAGCTACCAACAGCCGGAGAGAGTAGAGAGTGGGGAACGAACCTTCCGCTTTACTATTCTGTGCTACCTCTCTCTCTCTCTCTCTCTCTCTCTCTCTCTCTCTCACTCTCATAAAAGACCAAATTAAACTGGCGAGGTACATACAGAAAAGGACAATTAAACTCGTAACACCAAAAAATAAATAAAAGACTCAAAGAACCTAAACTGTTTTTTCTTGTACAAGAGAGAAAACAAAGATATACTATTTAAACCTTTAAGATACTGCATGATTTGGTACGCTCAAATACAAAAACATATCTGAAGTGCAGAAAGTGTCAATAACGGAAGACAATAAACGTTGCCTAGTGGAAAAAGATGCAACACAATCGTTGTATTTTTTTTTTTTATAGAATTACAACTCATCGAAATAATTTATCAGATGAACCAGCAAGTGAAAATAAATTTCATGACCCAAACTGGTTTAGCACTTTTCCTTATGAAACTAATAATAAAGAGCTAAAACAATAGAGACAATGAAGAACCAGCAGGACAGATGGACGATCAGCTGACAATGAGCCACTTAGGTCATAACAACTGTAGTGGTAAAAGCAGTATTAGAGGTGAGAGTTGTAGAAAATATTTGTTGATTCCTCCTGAACTGCAAATATCTAGAGCATATTTTTCTGTACGTTATAGAATCATTTCACCATTCTTTTAATAGCAGATATTTTAAGTAGGTAGCGTGGGTCCTCTGTAATCTAGTGTTGATATGTACTCTGTCTCTCTCAAATCATGTAATGCACTGCTAGCAGAAGCCTCCTTACCAGACACACCTACTACAAGTGATCTACAATCAATGCTCTGCTGAATATGTTGTCAAGAGGATCAATAGAGCTTGTTTACACATGGCTGTGTCATGCCTCTTCCACGCTTTTATCCTCTCCCTTCCCTCACCTTTACTTTCTCTGGTTTCTCTTTTATTCTCTCTTATCTTTCTCCCTCTTATCTGTTCAGTCTCTCCCCTCTTTCACCTTCATCCGTCCCCTCTGTATCCCCTTTTTCTCCAGTCTTTATCATCTCTCTTTTATGTTCTCTCTTCCCCTCTCCCCTGCCCTCATTCACCAGCGAGGGGTAATTATGGTAAGAGCCTGGGTCACGTGACAGCGGCTCGTAAACATACACACAAGAGTGGCTGCCGCTTCTCTCTAGATCAGCTGCTCCTGGAGGTGCCTATTGTGGCTCCACCTCTTAATGTGTTCTTACCTAGCTTATTTGGAGCTTTTGAATCTCCGGCTCCAGTACCAACTCCCCCCCCCCTTCCTTCCTTCCGCCTCACCACCTGTCGCTACTTGAGCTCTAGCTCTTATACCTCCTCCTTCCCTTCATTCACACCTTAGCTTCATATGTTGGTGTTGGTGATTGACTTCGGTTCTTTGGCACAGCCTTTAGGGAGCCTAAGAAATAATCCTTCGCTGCCACTATGTCTTACGTTATATTTGTTCAATATCCTGGCACTGATTACCTGCTATCTTATGACCTAACTCTTTCAGTCTTCCAATTTTACAAATTTATCACCTCAATGTTAATCTTCTATCATAAAAAATGTCTATTTTTTGAAGTCTTCAAGGATATTAAGTGTAATATGTCCTCTGGTTCTTCGCGCTTCTATCATTGTCCAATATATATTTTATATACTATATATATACATAGAATATATATATATATATATATATATATATATATATATATATATATATATATGTGAACATTTATTAATAAACAAAATACATTTACAGAAAAAACAAACATGAATACAATGGCACAATGTATCAAAGATCATGAATTTCCTCCAGCTCCTCCGAGGCTGGACGCGAGCCAAGTATGCAGCAAGCATTTTCCCTCTGGATGGCGACGCTGAGGCGCTGGAACATGAAAGTGGCTGCCCTTGGGTCCCTGGTGGTGTCGATTAGTCTGGAACCCAATTCTTTAAGGAAACGTGTGGCATTTTTTCCCCATGATCCCAAGGTCTCTGATCCCACTGGGACAAATTGATACTGTTGGCTAATGTCCCTGTACTTGCTGATCTTGTACTCCTCCCTGTGGTCAGCAGCTCCTTCCTGTCGCCCCACACTGTGATGGATATAGGTGTCAGCCAGTGTGGACATACAGGTATAGTCCCATGCTAAGAGCTTGCCAT
The DNA here is from genome assembly GCF_038502225.1 of Cherax quadricarinatus. Classification (NCBI taxonomy): domain Eukaryota; kingdom Metazoa; phylum Arthropoda; class Malacostraca; order Decapoda; family Parastacidae; genus Cherax; species Cherax quadricarinatus. The sequence goes on along the minus strand of NC_091361.1, from coordinate 11,041,831 downwards.
TCTTCCAGGGATAGATGGTGATCCCGTCGGGCGGTTTGCTGGGTTGTGGGTATTGTTTGCTGCAAGGGATCGTGGCTCCCTCTCGGCAGGGCATCCAGCTGTAGCAAGGGTTCTCTTAATGATGTCGTTGACCTCATTGTGTCTTGCATGCCAGCCCTTGGTTTTGGAACAGTTAAGACCATGTAGACCATATTGGTCTGCTTGCACTTCGCCGCAAATACACATATACTCTGTGTGAATTGGGGCAGCAAGGCGCAGAGCCACTGCAATACGGAGGGTCTTAGGATCGAGTCGCGTTCCCATTGCCGATATGGGAACTGTTTTGAGGAAGTCCCCGGAGTGAGGTGCACTCACAGCCTGGAGACGGGCAATCTCCCTATCTGATGTTGCAGCCCTGAGCATGTTGGCAAGCACCTTTTCAGCAATTGGGCCATCCCAGCTTGACTGTTTGTGAGCCAGTGCTGCACTAGGGTTTGGTGCTGGAGCAGCAAGAGTCTCCCATTCGGTGATGGCACTGGCATAGCTAGGGTCTTCTATTCATATATATATATATATATATATATATATATATATATATATATATATATATATATATATATATATATATATATATGCAATAAGATCACAGTAAACAGGTGATTTCAGAATAAGCAAAACAACCACTCTGAAAGAATAGAGAAATTCCAAGCGCTTTCGTGACTACTCGCATTATCAAGCAAGTCCATGGTCGACAGGAATATAATTGAATGTTGTTTCATAAAAAGCAGTTTTGACAATAATATGAATATTTCCTTTGGTTTATATAAATTAGATCCATTTATAATTAATACAATTTGGGAAGAATTTAATAATACACTGGACAAATAATAATTTTTAAATTTTCTTGGGTAGAATAGTTTGTGGGTGAGTTGTGCAAAGGACCTATCCAAGTTGGGTCGGCGCGCGTCACGTGTTTAACCGTTGTGGGATCTGATAGTGAGGTGCTGGCCAGACCCCTTATATAGCTTCCTTGGATGCTTTACTTTCATAGTTCCTTGATAATGTGAGTAGTCACGAAAGCGCTTGGAATTTCTCTATTCTTTCAGAGTGGTTGTTTTGCATATACATATATATATATATATATATATATATATATATATATATATATATATATATATATATATATATATATATATATATATTTACACTGAAACCACGAAACAAGTGGTATTGAAATATTTACCAAACTGCAGCCAGCCGAGATTAGATCCTGCGACACATTCTTCCGCCTCAAGAGACAGAACAACGTTCATATTGCCTTACCCACTTGACCACCGATCCTTAAAAGATCATGCACCCAGCAGAGCTAGATGTTGTTCATGATCCGAGGACACCCGTGGTAGTGGTAAGCTCAAGGCTAATTTCAACCACCATCCGTTTGAATACCAGCCTCCACAAGCAGTTTATATAGTAATGAAACCACGAAACAAGTGGTTTTGAAACATTTACCAAATTGCAGCCACTTGTTTCGCGGTTTCATTACTATATAATTTTTTCCATCATGTTAGAGATCACAGTCATCCTATTAACTGGTCCTCTGCTAAAACCGTCTACTCTTCTTTAAGCCTTCACAAACGCTGTCTTGTTGAAACATCCTTTATATTCATTTTAGTGTCTGTTAAATGCTGTCAAATGCTTCAAAGTTCAGAACACTCGTAATTTGGTCTGATTTTTTATCTCCTGTTCTCCTTACATCTTCTCCTTTCCTATATTTTCTTAGTCATTCCTGTCTTCTACCTAGGTGGGTTCTGTCCTACGGCATTTTGTTCTCATGGAATTTGGCCCTACGCTTGTAGGCTATTAACTCTCCTGCAGTGCTCCTTTTTTCTCTTCGTCTTACACTACCTCCACTATTACTTCTACTACTATTACTGCTACTATTACTACTACTACTATCTCTTCGCTTAGTCACCACCTTCTCCCTCTTCTGTTCACTGTCACTACCACACTCTTACTGCCACTTCTATCACTGTTGCACTACTTTTTCTACTACTGTTGTTTCCACCACTACATCTACTGTTTCAATACTATTCCCTCCTATTATTACACTATTCCCGTCCCCATCTCGTATAAATTCTGGCTCCCTTCCTTTCGCGCTTGTGTGTTGTGACTTGTTAATAATCCAAGTCGAACGGAAACCTCCTCATAAGACGTATACTTTTCTTATTCTCATTATTTGAGAGTTGTATTCAAACATAAACGTCCGAGAGTAAGTCCGCTATACCTCTCTTTAAGCACAGGCACAAAGCCTTCTGTAATTTCCATGGTAATTTTCACCATCTTGACACTGCGACTGCCATCTAGATATTCTCTTTTCTCAGTGCAGTTCCTTCCCAGTCACTACAGCTTGTTTCTCATGTCTTAGAAGCCTTTTTTGTTTGGACACCGTGCCAAATATTTTTTCACGGAGTAGAATTATCAAATCGATCCCCCTCATCTGTCGCTTTTTTGTATATAATAGACTTATTTCCTATTGTGAGTCAATGCTGGGTATCTGAACCGAACTATTCTTATTATGTATTGTGCCAGTATATTTTTTATATCATAAAGGGTATATAAGCAATATTTGTCAAAATATTAATACCTGCCTCTCAGTTTACTCCAATATCGGTACAACATTTGCAAATATTAATTGTTTGATATGTTGCTTTTGCAGCTGCATACTACAGATCAATGTTAAAAGCTTACGTATTATCTCAGTGACCTTTATAAGTGCCCAGGGTGAGAATTTACGTAGTTTTCCTTTAAGATATCAAGATCCTTTAGATGCCTGCACTTAATTTTTCACTACTGTGTGACTTAGGTCTGTGTGGCGAGGCCTCAGCTCTTCTCTCTCCCGCAATGCTTTTATTATAATCTTAAAAATCCTCCTGGAAATTTATATTAAGTTCTTAAAAATTTCCCTGAAATCCGCCGTAAGTTCCTTATTTATATTCGGTCAGATCCCCTAATAATTTACTGACATTTTCTCTATAATACGACTGATAAATAATTTCGTTTGCTCCTTTAACTTGGCTGCAATGGTATATTCATACTATTCCTCTAGTTTCCTTCAACTTCCCAACAAGCCATACCTGATTCTTGTCCTGGTCTGCATCTTTTCACGCTTTCTTCTTCCTGATTTTCTCATCAAAATACTGCCCATATTTTCCTTTCTCTCTGAATTAAGAGTCAGCTGCAGTTCCATTGTATTTACGATTTAATATAACTCGTGTAATTTTGTTGAATTTTTAGATTTTCTTACTTTTTTGAGAAAAAAAATTGTCTACTAAATGGCTAATGGAAATATTGTTAAAAATATTACTGTGCAGATTTTAGAAGAAATATTATATTTATCTATCGATAACACAGACACTGAGTATTCCAAAGCAAAGCGATTGTGATTCTGAACATAATCCAGAAATCCAGTTCATTCAATATAATTCACAAACTGGATCCTACACAGCCTAAAATGTGCCCAAACCTTTCACTGCACATTATAAATTAGTGTTAATAGTCTAAACACGATCCAAAAAGACTTTCTCAGATAATCACACGGAAAGTAATAGTTCAGTTTACACAGCGCAGTATCATTAGGAATCCTTCTCTGAGCATAAAAGTGATTACTGAACTTATGAAGCCGATCAGAAGTGACAATGATCAGTTATTGTAACAAAACCAACAATTCTCACTTTATCAATGTTAGAAAATTGGCATATTTGCACCTATGTAACCCAAAACTAAATGAAACATTGTTTTTAGTTCGATAAATTAGCGTTCAGAAGAGGCATTCTATATAGTATAGGAAATAAAACGACAAACTTTTAAATATGATTATCAAATTCACGCCAATACAGGAGCTGTGAATCAACTCTTGCGACCACAAATAAGTGAATACAGTTTATTAACAATCCGAACTTTATTATTTTAGGATACACCGTATAAGTATTCTCAAGGGATTACATATTAAACTACTGTCACAGTTTGGTGTATAAATTACCCAAAACCTCCTCCTCAGTAAAATATTCCAGCACTAAAAATTTGAAGCCGATCAAAAGAGGTATTTCCGCTTTCAGAGACCTCGGGGGAAGACAAACACATTCGATGTTTACGATTAGTAGAGTATTCCCTTCCAAGGACACTTACGAGTCACACGTAAAACACATAACAGGCGTGGCGAGAAGATACTTGGGTATTTACACGTATAACCTATGAGTCGAAATTGTATACAGACACGTTGCGAAGCGACCTATTTTTGAAATAAGGTGTCGCTTTGCTCAGAGATTTATCAGAGTTCTGTACAGTAAAGCCTCAATAAATTCTTGTTCAACTGTAAGTTGCTTCAATTCATAACTAACTCGAGATATGTTTGCTGCTTATTGTAAGAGTATTTCTGAATGTATTGCAACAAAGGTCACTGGCAGGCAGGCATAATAACGCTGATACATCCTAAGTTGGTCATCAACTTTTCGTAGTTGAACATTTACATCGGTATCCAGTGATAAATATTTTTGTTGAAATTGTAAAAATGAACATGGAAAACAGCTGATAATTATGCTAATACTGCCGCTAAAAATTTCCGGTTCGCAAATATCCCCGTAACTTGGAAATATTTTTTTTGACACCACAGTGACTCATCGGCGACCATTATCAAATAACGAGTTAGTAAGTGTTCAGGACGTACCGGATCATCATCTAAGGTTTACACTACAAACTGCGGTTTAGCTATGAAATATTCATCTCCAGCTTCATCACTGGAGGTGAATCATCATTGAAGGAGCACCAGTGAAAGAGTAACGATTGTGGATCATCATTAATGGAGCATTAATAATGAAGTACCAAGGAGGGATCATCAGTGATAAAGATCCTGTGATTGAGCACCAATAATTGATGCGCTGTTAGTATTAGTGTTAGCACCTGTAATGGATCAAGAGTGAGAAAGTGTTAGCGATGGAGCGCCAGTGATGGAGCACCATTGATAGAACAGTGAGGGAGTACTAGTGATGGAGGACCAACAGTGACTCGTCAGTAACGACGCGCGGCTACATTCGAAAAGTAACAGGATAATGAGGGGTGGTCCTAGACCTGAGAAGCCATGACGGTTGGCATAAAGTTCATCATGGCAACCATTGTCTAAAGTACACCTTTCTTAACGAAGTAAGAATCACAGTTACCTTCGTAAGTTAAATCCATGGATGTTTCTTCAGTCACGCGAGGAAAGAAAATATACGAAGATTAAAATTTGTAATTTTTCCGGCTGTCAGATCACTGTCCCGAAGAGCGACAGTCGCGTGAGTCTTGTAAGTGAGGTAAGAGTCCTTCGTGGAGTGAGAAGCATCACCTGACTGCAGGCTGTTGCTGTACCCTAAATCTTTACACACAACACAGCCGGTAAAGCTTAAAGAAGCCCAAGTGAAACTTAGCTTACACGCTCAAGACTGTTACTTGTTTTTGGTGTCTGTTGGGCATTGCACGGACGAGCTGTTCCGTGTAACTGCCCGCAAAATGCATTATATTTCTCCCCATATTCCTATAACAGTTATTTATACATGCTTTGTGAAGGCATCAGGATGTAATGATCATTAGTTAAACGAAATATAACTGTACGGAATTCACTACTCACGTTTCATTGACTGTGTCTTCTACTCCTCACCAATGTGATAATTATAAAGAGCATCAGTAGAGAAGGTTGAGCAGTATAAACGTCATTATAATGTTTATAATGCAACATAAGTCTCTTATGTAAGATATGATCAAATATAAAAGTTATGGAATCTGAACATTATTCGAATTCATCATTTATATTCTTTTGTTTCGTTAACACGCACAAGCACGCACGCACACACACACACACACACACACACACACACACACACACACACACACACACACACACACACACACACACACACAAAATTAAATACAGTTAGCGTCTCTTGACAAGTGCCTTTAACAAACATTCACACCATCTTATGACTTTATCTTATAATGATCTGCACGAAACCGATGGTAGGACAAATAATGAGAGATGGGTGAGAGTAACAAGAAATTAGAGCTATTATTGATATAACAAAGATGGGGATGAATATAGTAGGATGCAAATTTTTACAAATCCTGAGTGGACAAAATACACCCAGTCTAAGAGACCCTCTTACCAGAAACAGCACGAGACAGGTTTTGATATGGAAATCAGTGTCCAGGGGGATGGTAAGTCATTACCATGTGTACCTGTATCGGGACAAAATAGAAAATAAGAGGGATAAAGATGAAGCAGAAAATGATGATGAATTAGTAACAAGAATGTAAGACAAGGTAAACCATACCCCCGGCCGGGATTGAACCCGCGGTCATAGAGTCTCAAAACTCCAGCCCGTCGCGTTAGCCACGATTTCTTGAGTCATAAGACAAGGTAGACAATGACAGGAGCAGAACCAAGGTTTGCACTATGTAAACTTCCCAGCTAATTCAGCCTTTGCTCCAACCATCCGTCACATTCAAGAATAATAACTCAAAATGAACCGCACATTACCTTTCTTCCTTCCTCATCCATACTCAAAATTCAGAAGCCTTCATACAAAAGAACTTCCCCCACAATCACTCGTCATTCAAGCCACCCAACCCCTTCACCTTTTCCCCTTTAATCTCTCTGACCGATGGGGAAGGATCAGGAGACAAGGACACCGATAACAGGATTTAATAAAAGAATTAAAAGAATAACATACAAATGCAGACAAATAACAAGCAGAAGTGAGAAATGGAACGAGAAAATAGCAATTACAGAGGCAAAACTCATAGTGATGTTGATAAATGCAATCTTTTCAGTATAAAATTATATTGCAGAGGATAGAGAGAAGAGGAAGGATTAGTAATGTTAACCAACAACAATTGGTTTAAATAAAAGGCATAAACAGAAGGAGAACATAAGAACATAAGAAAGAAGGAACACTGCAACAGGCCTACTGACCCATGCGGAACAGGTCCATGTCCTCCCCCTGGATAAGACCAGTGAAACCCCCCCCCCCGGATTAGCCCAATGATCCACCCAGTCTGGTCACCTAAACTCAAGGATGGAGCACTGCACCAGACCCAGCAGCACAAGCTAGTCAGGTCCAACTCTCACCCACCCACACCCACTCATGCATTTATCTAGCCTATTTTTAAAACTACACAACGTTTTAGCCTCAATAACTGTACTCGGGAGTTTGTTCCACTCATCCACAACTCTATTACCAAACCAGTGCTTTCCTATATCCTTCCTGAATCTGAATTTTTCCAACTTGAAACCATTGCTGCGAGTCCTGTCTTGGCTGGAATTTTTCAGCATGCAATTTACATCCCCTTTATTTATTCCTGTTTTTCATTTATACACCTCGATCATATCCCCCTTAATTCTACGCCTGTTGTGATATTTAACCCATACTTTACCAGGAGATGGAGACAGAAATATTGTAAACTACAAAGTGATAGTGCAAACCATAGCAGAAGCTGCAAGAGGATATGAGATGGAAGAAATGGGATTCACATGGAAGACAGCAAAGCTGGAGGATTAAGATGATGGTGATGGTGACTGAGTCAACGTGTCAGAGATACAGACAGAGAAAAAGGAGTGAACCAGTATAACTTGGCCTATTCACTTTAAGCAAATCTGACGTGCCTGAATATGGGACCTCCGGGAGCTAGACATTATACGTCACTGTCTTTCGAATACACTGTAGAAATACACACGAAGAAAATCATAGGGAACGAACGAGAGAATCCAGCAGACTATGGAAGAGATTACACAGGTTTGAGATAATTTGTGCATGCAGTATAATGGGAAAGGAACTGGAAGAAAAGAAAAATGAGATAATGGAATATGTAACTGTAAAGTGAATGAAGGAACAATAAATATTCATACCTACAAGCGAAAGACACTGACGAGATCAGAGAGCCATGGGTCACTCAGAGATCAGAGAGCCATGGGTCACTCAGAGATCAGAGAGCCATGGGTCACTCAGAGATCAGAGAGCCATGGGTCACTCAGAGATCAGAGAGCCATGGGTCACTCAGAGATCAGAGAGCCATGGGTCACTCAGAGATGTAGAGAGGAATAAGCCAAAAGTGCAAGGGCATAGAAAAACACAGAGGCAAAGAACCCTTAGAAAATAAAAATGAAAGGAGAAGAGCAAGAAACGAAAATGCACGGGTGAGAATAGAGGCTCATTGAAGATCTGAAAAAGGCATAGTATCACAAGTCGAAACTTTACTAGTGACGGTAGAAGGCACACAGTAGTTACACCAGATAATAAGGAAGGAAGAAGACAAGAAAGTCTGTTAAGAATTGAGCAAAAGCTTTAAAGAGCTATTCCGAGAGGAAACTGGAAGAACACCACCAGAGAGTTTGACAGAGACATAGAAACGTTTAGGTGAGCTGGACTTTTCCAAGGTAATGTAACCAGACAATATCTTTCGATGTGTTTTGAAATCGGAATTAGAAGAACAGTGTGCACAATGAGCTAAGATCTTCAATTCTTTTGATGTATGGCAACTGCCAGAGATGTGGAAGACAGCAAACAAAGCCTTAAAATTACGAAAAGGGACAGAGAGGTAGCGGCACTAGACACTGACATACACACTATGTAAGATAATGATGTTAATGATAAGAGAAGAGGAGCACTTTACAAGCAGTTTTATGAACAACAACCAGAACTGCTTCAGAGATAGTAATCTGTCTCAAAAAAAGTGGCTCGAATTTTACGACACAGTAACAAACGTGAAGCAAGAGAGATGATTTAGTAAAGTGCATATACGTGAACTATAGGCATTTGACAGTACCAGAAGAGAGGCCTGGAGTTTTACCTGGAGGGGGTTTCGGGGGGTTTCGGGGGGTTTCGGGGGGTTTCGGCCCCCACGGCTCGGTCTGAGATCAGGCCTCATGGTGCATCAGGGTCTGATCAACCAGGCTGTTACTGTTGGCTGCACGCAAACTGACGTACGAACCACAGCCCGGTTGGTCAGGTACTAACTTTAGGTGCCTGTCCAGTGCCTTCTTGAAGACAGCCAGGGGTCTATTGGTAATCCCCCTTATGTATGCTGGGAGGCAATTGAACAGCCTTGGGCCCCGGACACTTATTGTGTTGTCTCTCAGTGTACTCGTGGCACCCCTGCTTTTCATCGGAGGAATGTTGCATCTCCTGCCGAGTCTTTTGCTTTCGTAGGGAGTGATTTCCGTTTACAGGTTTGGTATCAATTCCTCCAGGACCTTCCAAGTGTATATTATCACGTATCTCTCTCGCCTGCTTTCCAGGGAATACAGATCAAGGGCCTTCAACCGTTCCCAGTAATTTAGGTGCCTTATCGTACTTATGCGTGCCGTTAAAGTTCTTTGAACGGTCTCCGGAACAAAAGCTAGATGAACAGGCAGGAATAACAAGGAGAAAGTATTGTAATGAATCAAGAAAAACTTAGCAGGAAGGAAACAAAAGAGTCAAAATCCAGATAAAGCCACTGGAATTAGGAAATGTGACAAGCGAATTACGCAAAGATTGGTACTGTGACCACGAATATTTTTGGTATACTTAAATGATGTGCAGGACGAGAGTGTCTGACTTATCACTCTTGGCAGATGTGAAACTAAAGTGGAAAATAAAAATAGGAGAAGACAAATAGTGAAGCTACAGAATAAAACTTACAACTGTTTAGTAAAATTCAACCTCAACAAGTGAAGGGTTATGAATATCGAGGAAGGGAAAAATAGACCAGTTCAGGTTCGATAGACAGAGGCTACATTCGTGACTCAAGGACCCAGTATTGAGTACAGTACTTAGCAAATATATAACTTGCATTCTTTCTTCTGAATACTGTACAGAACTTACTATATTCACAACCAGCGTGAGTACACTTGTAGACATCTAGTTAGGTCCTTAGATAAGCCCATTAAAAATCACTTTCACTAGAAACCAGTTAACGTATTTACGCTATCCAATTTCATTCTTTAAATTGCAGCATTTTCTACACATGCATTGTTTTCGGGCTATTAATATTAAGTATGTATGATGGAAGTACTGCACCAGGTGAGTGTTTATGAGGGGTCGGGTATTGCACCGCCACTGACACCATCTCAACTCTCAAGCAAAATCGTTACCTCCTCCACACAGTTTTCATTCTGATCATATGTATGTAAAGTGTAAATTATCGAATGCTTTGAAAATAAAGTATTCATATGAAGTATTTAATTTTCTTCCATTATATACTATTGCATAATGATTTGTTGTATATTTATTGAATATTAAATATTCAGTAATGATTTCGTTAAATATTCATAACCTTAGTAATGCAATAAACTAAGTTTTATTCACCATATGGAGGTTTTCCGAGTTAAATTGGAGAACGCACTCAATGGTACACACTAAATATTTCAGATGGCCCAGTAGGGGAGTTAGTGTTAAACCCATATTAGAAATTAGAGGGGGTACTGGGAATACCATATCGGAAGAGGGATAATACCTTTCTTTGAGATCGTTACATCGTGCCACATTCATAAGAGGGAACAGGACACTGGCTACAGTTGCTGTCTCTTGTTTGCGTTGTACTTGCCCCTCTGCTGCTAGAAACAGTCTTTAATTTAGACGATGAATCTGGTTTTCCATCACATTCTATGCTTCTGGATGCGATACCAAAACTTAGATTTATCAACTCATCATATTCCTGGGCGAAGCTTGAATGTGGATAATGTGGAGGAAACTCCTGCCAAGCCCGCCACACACAGCGAGGACTGTTCAAAGAAAGGACTTACCAGGTAAACAGCGCAGTCGCAATAGGCTTCGTGTTCGTAGACAGGAGTGGGAACGTCTTTCGAGGGACAGTGTCCTAGGACTATGGTTGATAAAAAGCAAAAGATTCTCTTGTAGAAGAGCCAAGTTTAGTTGGAGAGGAGTGGGAGCAAGAAGCGATCCAATATAAAAGACAAGAGATTATGGTCATTAATAATAGTATAAATGATAGTGTCCTGTCAGCCGGGTTTAATATTAAAAGTGCAGCAGAAATGGTGCCCAAGTTGAGCAAGACTAACCTAGATGTGTATGAAAATGCTGGTATACTGTACCAAGAACATGGCTCAAGCAATTATTGACTTGTGTCTCCTACTGGATTTTTATTCCACTGCGATAACTTGTAACAGCCTCTTCTGCTACCTTCAAAATTTCAACACAAGTTTATCCTACCTAATTAAAACATATCTGGGATTGTTAATGGACGCTGTAGGTTCCAAATTGCCAGTATTACTTAAATGGAGATAATATTTCCCATACAAATCTTAACTATATTTCCTCTAAACAGGCACAGGTCGCCGTTGCCCAGCGGTGAGAGTAGCGACTCACATTGCTGAGATCCAGGTAATAAACCCTGGGCATTAACATAAAATTTGCTCTAAACAGCTTAAATCCGTAACTGCTGATGCATTTTAAGAGGAGAATTTAACAAGTCCTCACTAACGTCGTCAATAGGCTCTTGGAAACTGTGACTTTAAGCAAAACTACGTATAACGATTTAAATTTTACCATAGGTTATTTGATATGAACATGAGGGGTGCATAGTGCACCTTTAGCACTCATTGCAACATAAGTGCTGAATTCTACGAATGATATAGTAGAAATACTATACATAAAAGTTAAAAATAGGAATTTGGTAATTATCCTAGTATATAAAGTACCATCAGCAACTGCTGAGGAATTCACAGACCAGTTAAGTGAGATAGATAGCTATCTAGATAGGCTAGAAAATCCCACACCATGTAAAAATGGAAGATGGCGAAACGCAATGTCATACCAGAAATATCTCCGGGAAGCACCCTGGCCCAACAGGCACATACCAGGGAACTAATGAGGCTTTGTGAAAAGTATTCATTGAACCAACAGATAATTGATCCCAATAGATATACTCTGATCACAACATCATAGAAGTCCAAACAAGTATTAACTCAGGGCTAGGGAACTGCGTCATTAATGTTAGAGATGGGATATTCAGTAAGTTTAATTTTAAGAACCACAGAATTGACTGGGAAAAAATAAACGAAGAGCTATCAGACATGAGCTTCCCATATCCCCACCAGCGCCTGGAGAAGCTGAATATAGAAGCATACAAGGTATGTGAAGAGAATTCCATTGAGGAAACCCAGAAGTTTAGGTATAGAGAGAGAGAGAGAGTGGGAGATTGTACAGAAGAAGAAAACGGGATATTAAATTGCTTAAAAACACAAATATGCTGCAACAGTGGAAAGATAGTCTTAGCCGAGAGATCACTGAATTAGAGTAAAAACGTATGATGTCATACCTCACAGAAGTACGAAGGGAACAAAGGGCCATATAGGATGCTGCAAGAAACTCAAAATATTTCTATTCCTATGCAAAATCCAAGCTAAGAACTACATGTAGAACTGCACCATTATTGAGAGGAGATTCGTATACTGACAATGAACAGGAAATGAGTGAAATCCTAAAAGAACAGTATGAGTCGGTGTTCAGCAACCCACTAAATGACAGCAGCAAGGTAGAAAATGCAGAAACATTTTTCACTCCAGCAGAAGGCCGCGCAGATCAACTAACAGACATTAGTACAAATCTCATAGATTTCGATTTCTCTCAGCACCTGGACCAGATTCATGGAATGCGCTACTTATAAAGAAGCGCAAAGTAGCACAGCACGAGCCTTCGGTATTCTTTGGAGAAAGAGCTTAGATCTAGGTGAAATACCGGAGGCCTTAACGAGTGAAGACAAAACTCCTTTGCATAAGGGAGGGAGGTAGAGCACTAGCTAAAAATTACAGACCAGTAGCCCTAACCTCTCACATCAAAAAAAATCTTCAAACGAGTGATGAGACGGCAGATAATAAATTTCATGGACCAGCACAACCAGCATAACCCGACCAACATGGTTTTAGAGCAGGACGATCAAACCTGTCACAGCTGCTGAACCATTATGACACAATTACGGGCGTTGGAAGACGACCAAAACGCAGATGTGATTTACACAGATTATGCAAAGGCGTTTAACAAATGCATCGCGATACTAAAATACTTAAGGCACTACTGTAGAGGACACTGAAAAATTACAAGAAAGACATAAGCAGGGTTTTCCAGTGGGTAGTGGAGAACATGACGTTCAATGGCGATAAGTTCCAACTGCCAGATATGGAATGAAGAATTCAAAAGGAACACTAAATACAAAACTCAAGAGGGTCACCAAATAGAACGAAAGGAACGCGTAAAAGACCTGGGAATAATTATGTCAGCTGTCCTTTCTTTTAAAGACCATAACAAGACAAAGATCACGACAGCCAGGAAGATGACGGGGAGGGTATTGAGAACTTTCAAAACCAGGGAAATAATGCCGATGGTGACACTCTTCAAATCGCTAGTGCTCCCTCATTTAGAATATTGTTCAGTGCTGACGGCCCCGTTCAAAGCAGGAGAAATCTCAGAGCGGGAACAAATACAGAGATCGTTTACGGCTCACATTGAGCCAGTAAAGCACCTAAATTACTGGGAACATCTTCAAGTCTTGAATATGTATTCATTGGAGCGGAGCAGAGTGAGATACATGATAATATATACCTGGAAAGTATTCAAGGACCACGTCCCAAATCTGCACACTGCCATAACAACATACTGGAGTGAGAGATATGGGAGGAAGTGCAAAATAAACCCAGTGAGTAGCAGGTAAGCAGTGGGGACAATAAGGGAGCATTGTATCAACATCCAGGGTCCCAATATATTACGAGAAGATATCAGAAACACTGCTGGAACAAGTGTAGAAGCCTTCAAGAGGAAACTGGACAAGTATCTTCACCAGGTGCCAGATCAACCAGGCTGTAATGGATATGTGGGGCAGCGGGCCTCCGGTAACAACAGCCTGGTTGACCAGGCAAGTACAAGAGGAGCCTGTCAATGGGATAGGCTCCTCGAAACTCTTCGAAGATATATCTTCAAAGGATTACATCAAGAAATACATGTTTGCAAAGGTAAAATTGTACGGAGCACCTCTTACTACCAAGCAGTTTAAAAACATAAGAATATAAGAAAGAAGAAACACTGCAGCAGGCCTACTGGCCCATGCGGGGCAATAAGGGAACACTAATGTGCAAACTCGACACAGATAGTGGCTCCAGCCGGAATCTACATTTCTTCTCACCAACGTCATAAGGAAACGACGTTAAGTGAGGATTTACTTTAGTAACCTGTAAGTATAGTTTCTGTATGTAAACATTTACCACCCACTATTATGGCTAATAATTATCGAATAGTTAATTTCTGCTCGATAACTATAAAATGTCTAATTGGTTTGGTTTCAAACTTTACGTGCTAATACGGTTCTCTATAGGTTTTACATAGTTATCAAACTGCATGAAACCCTTTCAGCCAATTTTATTATAGCTATATACGATATACACGATATGGGTATATTAAAAATGGTTAAAAAGGATATGTATTATATCTATACATGATACCGATTGCAATTAGTAACTGAAGAGTGACGTTTCTAGTCGGCCTTAAACTGCTGACGGCGACGCAACTGATCGGAAGGAACTGGTAATAGCTGAAGTGCTAATATACTAACATATTTTAAAAAAATTGGAATACATTATGTTCCATAACTGAAGACTGACTAGTTTGCTTCTAACTTTTTTAGTTTAGTGTTTCTTACTAGGAGAAAAAAACATTTTTGTATCGTCTCGTTTGCTAATTTTATTCTTAAATATAATGGAATATAATATTTTCTTCCGAGTCCCAAAGAAAATGAATCATCAAGTTTAGAAATGGAACATTTTTAAAACACGTTAAACCTTCATCATGACATTTTGAAGGGGGTTCTATTTAGAAATACAGAATATACAGAATATTATTTTTGATTTAAACACTGCACTAAATATTAATTTCAAATATATTTAAAATATATTTGTTTACATTATTATGGTCTATATTTAGATCCATTCCGTGGTGGCAACCGCATGTCTTCTGTCTTAGCGTGTTGATCAGTCACCTGGTGACCTGTCACCTGGTGACAGGTCGCCAGGTGACAGGTATGACAGTGTGTGTGTGTGTGTGTGTGTGTGTGTGTGTGTGTGTGTGTGTGTGTGTGGTGTACTCACCTAGTTGAGGTTGCAGGGGTCGAGTCCAAGCTCCTGGCCCCGCCTCTTCACTATGTGTGTGTGTGTGTGTGTGTGTGTTGTGTGTTGTGTGTGTGTGTGTGTGTTGTGTGTTGTGTGTTGTGTGTTGTGTGTGTGTTGTGTGTGTGTGTGTGTGTGTGTGTGTGTGTGTGTGTACAAAATACAACTCTACAGTGACTCACGAAATCGTAATGACACGGTTGCAAACAGTACTCTACAGTACTCGTCCGTCAAGTATCGTCAAGTGATGGTACCATTACAGTTTACAGATTCACGTATATACACATGCACACACATATTCACATACACAGTAGCTCACTTATGCGCAATCCTATATACGTGCAAGTATACATGCGCGCACACATGCACATGTATACATAAACATATGCAAAATTATATGCCCGTAAAACCACATATATATACATGTTTATATACACATATGCACTCATTACATACAAACACGCATATACATACAAACATACGCAAATACGTATATACACTCGCGTGTGCGCACACTCATACAATAACATTCACAAGAATATATACACATAAGTGTAAATATACACGTGTATGCGTAAGTATTTATACAGATACGCACAAGTATACAATCGTACGCGCATAAATACATAATAGTATATACCTATAATGTATATACCTATGTATATACAATACACACACACATACGCATGCACATATCCCCACAAAAACATACGCAAAAGTGTACTTTCATATATATACGTATACGCACTTACAGTACAGAAGCACCAGTATTTGCTGAGAAGACTTCATGCGTTAATGGACTGCCTCTTCTGATTAATTGTTGACTAATTACTTATTAATGTTATGGCGCTTAAATATTTACAGTCTTTATACGTAACGACTCAAATACCTGCGTATTCCATAGCTTATTAGATTTTGCATTCATTTATCCAGCTTGAGTGAGATTGGCATCACGTTAGAACAATATGCTGGCACTAGAGTTATACAGACATTATTATGACACTTTTGGAATGTGTCCACAGGCGCCTACATGCCCTCCCTCCTGCCATGAGTGAGTCTGGCAGCCGAGGCGAGGGAGACACGCTGCCACCGCCTCTGCTGAGACTCCTATCATTCTTATCTTTTAAACATGAAGTTGCAGCCAGTCAGTCTGCACTCCTCGTTTCCACATACTTCATCTATGAACCCAGTTACCAAGACCAAGAAGTGGCTGTCACCCATCCACAACTCCCTCCGCCGCTGCTGTCACCTTCTGTTCCCTGTACCACCATCAACAATAACAATGTTTACACCACCACCATCACCACCACTACAACAATCATTACGTTCCCACCACCGCAACCACTACAACTACCACCAATCCTCTCCTGCTACTCCTAATGCAATCAGGTCTTGTAGGAGTAAACTGAGGCTCTTGCTCTACTATTTTTCCCTTCTTCCTCTTGCTTGCTTCGTAATGATCCTCTTGTGTTCCCCGATTCTCATTTTCACTCCCAACTCATTTGCATTTCATGAATAATTGACGACACATTGATCGGATTTTTGCTGTCATTAGTGATATAGGATGGATTGTGTGTGTGTGTGTGTGTGTGTGTGTGTGGTGTGTGTGTGTGTGTGTGTGTGTGTTTGTGTGTGTACTAACCTATTTGTGGCTTCAGGGGTCGATTCACAGCTCCTGTCCCCGCCTCTTCGTTGGCCGTTACTAGGTCCACAGTCTCCCTGCTCCACGAGCTTTGTCTTGTGTATGCTTCTTGCTTCCACTACATCACTAGTGTCATCAGGTTGAGTTCCCTCAACCTCTCATTGTAGGACATACCTCTTAGCTCCGGGACTAGTCTTGTTGCAAACCTTTGCACTTTCTGCAATTTCTTGACGTGCTTGACTAGGTGCGAGTTCCAGACCGGTGCTGCATACTCCAACATGGGTCTGACGTACATGGTGTACAGAGTCTTGTATGATTCCTTACTCAAGTGTCAAAACTCTATTCTTAGGTTTACCAGACGCTCATATACTGCAGCAGTTACTTGGTTGCCGTGCGCCTCAGTAGATGTGTTCGGTGTTATACTCACCCAGTATGTGAGAGATAGGGGGGAGGAATAATGACCTATTTCCAACTATAAGAAGCCAATTTGGTTCGTCCTCACTGACTTTTTTTTTTCACTCTATTTATATTTCCTTCTTGTGTAACACTTACAACATTCAGCTAGTCAAACAGTTTTCATCATATATGACTTCGTTTCCAATTTTTTGCTCAACTGACAACTGTGATCTTGTGTCAAATCAACTTTAGAAGTCTTCATTATTCTTTATTGCCCTATTATAACCCTATGTGTAATTATCATGTCTCCTCTTTACAATGCCATCATCCAGCGTGGGCATAATTAGGGTTAATAATCTTCCATCGTAACTCGGAATATCTACTCTGGGCTTCATACTTAATGACCAAACATTCTTAATATGTAATATTCTGAAGCTTTCTTTTTGTTTTCAATTTCCTGCTTACTCTTGCAAGATTGATAAGTCAGTGACAGATCTTTTGAATACTCGATAAATTGGTAACCAGAGTTAAACACCAAAATCATAGTTATTATTCTAGAAAGGACCAAAAATGTATACTCCAAGAGAAAATATAATAGACACAAGTAAAGGATAAAGGGTAAAACTTACTTTTACCTTAAACCTGATTCCTTCCACATTCCCTTTATTCTTTGAAGCACAATCTAAGCTTGCAGGCATAAAGGTGGCATTCAAAGGTTAGACTCGTGGAACAGGACCTTTACACCTAGACTATCACCATTATCATAAATAGTATCAACAAGACATTTATCCCTTGTCATTGCAGTAGTGAGAGAACAATCTGAAAAGTTACGATATAGTCGATCTTTCCTTCTCTTCCAAATCCTAGGAGTCGAGTTTTCCTCACATTTAAGGAAGCCCAAGCATTTGTTTCTTAAGAGAAAGTTCCCTCCTTTATAAGTTAGCTCATCAGAAATACGAATAGATGAGTATGGTAGGCAGACTGTACCCACAAACTATGTACAACTGTTCATACTGCCGATCCTCTACCGTATTATTCAATAAAATATCTACTCATCTACCCGTATATTACACTCATTGGCTACTTTACACACTTCTAGTACTGGGCAGGGCCTCACTTTCCCTTAGCACCTCATGACCTCTTCGTAGCATTAATGCATCAAGGTGCTGGAAACATTCCTTGGTGATGATGGTCCATGTTGACTTGATAGCATTACGCAATTCCTGTAGATCTGTCGACTGCGCATTCATGTTATTACTGTCTCGGTCCACCACATCCCAAAAGTTTATACCAAATTCTGACAGTACGATCTGCATGTCGCAGAAAAAATCACGATTCGTCAGACCAGACGATACTTTTCCAATCTTTAACAGTCGAGTATTGGCGAGCCGGTGCCCACTTGGATCTTCAGTTTCCTGTTCTTACCTGACAGGATTGGAACCCTGTGTGGTCTTCTACTGCTGTAAGCTATCCATTTCAAGGATCCACATGGTAATTTGAGTTACCGTTGCCTTCCTGTCAGCTGGAACCAATTTGGCCATTCTCCTCTGACTTGTCTCATTAACAAGGCGTTATTGCCCACAAAACTCACATACTTGATGTTTTGTGTTTATTTTTATTCCATTCTCTTGTAAACTTTAGAGACTATTGTTTGTGAAAATCCCAGTCCGTCAGCAGTTTTAGATACCCATACCACCCCGTCTGGCACCATCAATCATTCTACCATCAAAGTTATTAAAAACACACGTTCATTCTGAACAACTGAACCTCTTGACCATGTCTGCATGCTTTTAGACAATGAGGTGCTGTCACCTGATTGGCTGATTATATATGCATCAACGAACAGGAGTACAGGGGTACCTAGTAAAGTGGCCACTAATTGTACGCATTCACTGTATTCTCTGTTACTGTTAAAACACCAGTAACAGTGAGGTAATGGAGCAACATCAGGCGCAAGAAAAACTTGCTTCCCGTTGCCCAAATCGCCTTGATGTCTTGAAGCTGGAGTGAATCTGACATACTTGTGTTCTCAGGACACTATGATCCCCAGTGGGTTTAACGTGTTGCAAGGGACATGTTTAAAAGAGTATACACTTACCCTTGGCTCCAAGACGGACGAAGATTCCCGTGCCCCCTGTTGGGCAACTTGCGTTTAACTTGTGCAACTTGAGTGTAACTTGTGTAACCTGCATGTAACTTGTGTAACCTGCGTGTAACTTGTGTAACCTGCATGTAACTTGTGTAACCTGCATGTAACTTGTGTAACCTGCATGTAACTTGTGTAACCTGCATGTAACTTGTGTAACCTGCATGTAACTTGTGTAACCTGCATGTAACTTGTGTAACCTGCATGTAACTTGTGTAACCTGCATGTAACTTGTGTAACCTGCATGTAACTTGTGTAACCTGCATGTAACTTGTGTAACCTGCATGTAACTTGTGTAACCTGCATGTAACTTGTGTAACCTGCATGTAACTTGTGTAACCTGCATGTAACTTGTGTAACCTGCATGTAACTTGTGTAACTAGCATGTAACTTGTGTAACTAGCATGTAACTTGTGTAACTTGCATGTAACTTGTGTAACTTGCATGTAATTTGTGTAACCTGCATGTAACTTGTGTAACCTGCATGTAACTTGTGTAACCTGCATGTAACTTGTGTAACTTGCATGTAACTTGCGTAACTTGCATGTAACTTGTGTAACTTGCGTGTAACTTGCGTGTAACTTGCGTAACTTGCGTGTAACTTGCATGTAACTTGTTTAACCTGCATGTAACTTGAATAACTTGCATGTAACTTGTGTAACCTGCACGTAACTTGTGTAACTTGCATGTAACTTGCATGTAACTTGCGTAACTTGCATGTAACTTGCGTAACTTGCGTGTAACTTGCGTAACTTGCGTGTAACTTGAATAACTTGCATGTAACTTGAAAAACTTGCATGTAACTTGTGTAACCTGCATGTAACTTGTGCAACTTGCGTGTAACTTGCGTAACTTGCGTGTAACTTGCGTAACTTGCGTGTAACTTGAGTAACTTGCATGTAACTTGAAAAACTTGCATGTAACTTGAATAACTTGCATGTAACTTGCGTAACTTGCATGTAACTTGAATAACTTGCATGTAACTTGAATAACTTGCATGTAACTTGAATAACTTGCATGTAACTTGAATAACTTGCATGTAACTTGTGTAACTTGCATGTAACTTGCGTAACTTGCATGTAACTTGCGTAACTTGCATGTAACTTGCGTAGCTTGAGTGTAACTTGAATAACTTGCGTGTAACTTGAGTAACTTGCGTGTAACTTGCGTGTAACTTGAATAACTTGCATGTAACTTGCGTAACTTGCGTGTAACTTGCGTAACTTGCATGTAACTTACGTAACTTGCATTTAACTTGCGTAACTTGCGTGTAACTTGAATAACTTGCATGTAACTTGCGTAACTTGCGTGTAACTTGCGTAACTTGCATGTAACTTGAGTAACTTGCATGTAACTTGAATAACTTGCATGTAACTTAAATAACTTGCATGTAACTTGAATAACTTGCATGTAACTTGCGTAACTTGCGTGTAACTTGCGTAACTTGCGTGTAACTTGCATGTAACTTGTGTAACTTGCATGTAACTTGCGTAACTTGCATGTAACTTGAATAACTTGCATGTAACTTGCGTAACTTGCATGTAACTTGCGTGTAACATGAGTAACTTGCATGTAACTTGCGTAACTTGCATGTAACTTGCGTAACCTGCATGTAACTTGCGTAACTTGCATGTAACTTGCGTAACGTGCATGTAACTTGCGTAACTTGCATGTAACTTGCGTAACTTGCGTAACTTGCATGTAACTTGAATAACTTGCATGTAACTTGAATAACTTGCATGTAACTTGAATAACTTGCATGTAACTTGTGTAACTTGCATGTAACTTGCGTAACTTGCGTGTAACTTGCGTAGCTTGAGTGTAACTTGAGTAACTTGCGTGTAACTTGCGTAACTTGCATGTAACTTGAATAACTTGCATGTAACTTGAATAACTTGCATGTAACTTGCGTAACTTGCGTGTAACTTACGTAACTTGCATTTAACTTGCGTAACTTGCAGGTAACTTGAATAACTTGCATGTAACTTGCGTAACTTGCGTGTAACTTGCGTAACTTGCGTGTAACTTGAGTAACTTGCATGTAACTTGAGTAACTTGCATGTAACTTGCGTAACTTGCATGTAACTTGAATAACTTGCATGTAACTTGAATAACTTGCGTGTAACTTGCGTAACTTGCGTGTAACTTGAATAACTTGCATGTAACTTGAATAACTTGCATGCAACTTGAATAACTTGCATGTAACTTGAGTAACTTGCATGTAACTTGAATAACTTGCATGTAACTTGAATAACTTGCATGTAACTTGCGTAACTTGCGTGTAACTTGCGTAACTTGCGTGTAACTTGCATGTAACTTGCGTAACTTGCATGTAACTTACGTAACTTGCATGTAACTTGAATAACTTGCATGTAACTTGAATAACTTGCTTGTAACTTGCGTAACCTGCATGTAACTTGCGTAACTTGCATGTAACTTGCGTAACGTGCATGTAACTTGCGTAACTTGCATGTAACTTGCGTAACTTGCATGTAACTTGCGTAACTTGCATGTAACTTGCGTAACTTGCATGTAACTTGCGTAACTTGCATGTAACTTGCATGTAACCTGCATGTAACTTGCATGTAACTTGAATAACTTGCATGTAACTTGCGTAACTTGCATGTAACTTGAATAACTTGCATGTAACTTGAATAACTTGCAAGTAACTTGCGTAACTTGCATGTAACTTGAATAACTTGCATGTAACTTGAATAACTTGCATGTAACTTGCGTAACTTGCATGTAACTTGCGCAACTTGCATATAACTTGCGTAAATTGCATGTAACTTGCGTAACTTGCATGTAACTTGCGTAGCTTGCATGTAACTTGAATAACTTGCATGTAACTTGCGTAACTTGCATGTAACTTGCGTAACTTGCATGTAACTTGCGTAACTTGCATGTAACTTGCGTAACCTGCATGTAACTTGTGTAACCTGCATGTAACTTGTGTAACCTGCATGTAACTTGTGTAACCTGCATGTAACTTGTGTAACCTGCATGTAACTTGTGTAACCTGCATGTAACTTGTGTAACCTGCATGTAACTTGTGTAACCTGCATGTAACTTGTGTAACCTGCATGTAACTTGTGTAACCTGCATGTAACTTGTGTAACCTGCATGTAACTTGAATAACTTGCATGTAACTTGCGTAACTTGCGTGTAACTTGCGTAACTTGCATGTAACTTGAGTAACTTGCATGTAACTTGAATAACTTGCATGTAACTTAAATAACTTGCATGTAACTTGAATAACTTGCATGTAACTTGCGTAACTTGCGTGTAACTTGCGTAACTTGCGTGTAACTTGCATGTAACTTGTGTAACTTGCATGTAACTTGCGTAACTTGCATGTAACTTGAATAACTTGCATGTAACTTGCGTAACTTGCATGTAACTTGCGTGTAACATGAGTAACTTGCATGTAACTTGCGTAACTTGCATGTAACTTGCGTAACCTGCATGTAACTTGCGTAACTTGCATGTAACTTGCGTAACGTGCATGTAACTTGCGTAACTTGCATGTAACTTGCGTAACTTGCGTAACTTGCATGTAACTTGAATAACTTGCATGTAACTTGAATAACTTGCATGTAACTTGAATAACTTGCATGTAACTTGTGTAACTTGCATGTAACTTGCGTAACTTGCGTGTAACTTGCGTAGCTTGAGTGTAACTTGAGTAACTTGCGTGTAACTTGCGTAACTTGCATGTAACTTGAATAACTTGCATGTAACTTGAATAACTTGCATGTAACTTGCGTAACTTGCGTGTAACTTACGTAACTTGCATTTAACTTGCGTAACTTGCAGGTAACTTGAATAACTTGCATGTAACTTGCGTAACTTGCGTGTAACTTGCGTAACTTGCGTGTAACTTGAGTAACTTGCATGTAACTTGAGTAACTTGCATGTAACTTGCGTAACTTGCATGTAACTTGAATAACTTGCATGTAACTTGAATAACTTGCGTGTAACTTGCGTAACTTGCGTGTAACTTGAATAACTTGCATGTAACTTGAATAACTTGCATGCAACTTGAATAACTTGCATGTAACTTGAGTAACTTGCATGTAACTTGAATAACTTGCATGTAACTTGAATAACTTGCATGTAACTTGCGTAACTTGCGTGTAACTTGCGTAACTTGCGTGTAACTTGCATGTAACTTGCGTAACTTGCATGTAACTTACGTAACTTGCATGTAACTTGAATAACTTGCATGTAACTTGAATAACTTGCTTGTAACTTGCGTAACCTGCATGTAACTTGCGTAACTTGCATGTAACTTGCGTAACGTGCATGTAACTTGCGTAACTTGCATGTAACTTGCGTAACTTGCATGTAACTTGCGTAACTTGCATGTAACTTGCGTAACTTGCATGTAACTTGCGTAACTTGCATGTAACTTGCATGTAACCTGCATGTAACTTGCATGTAACTTGAATAACTTGCATGTAACTTGCGTAACTTGCATGTAACTTGAATAACTTGCATGTAACTTGAATAACTTGCAAGTAACTTGCGTAACTTGCATGTAACTTGAATAACTTGCATGTAACTTGAATAACTTGCATGTAACTTGCGTAACTTGCATGTAACTTGCGCAACTTGCATATAACTTGCGTAAATTGCATGTAACTTGCGTAACTTGCATGTAACTTGCGTAGCTTGCATGTAACTTGAATAACTTGCATGTAACTTGCGTAACTTGCATGTAACTTGCGTAACTTGCATGTAACTTGCGTAACTTGCATGTAACTTGCGTAACCTGCATGTAACTTGTGTAACCTGCATGTAACTTGTGTAACCTGCATGTAACTTGTGTAACCTGCATGTAACTTGTGTAACCTGCATGTAACTTGTGTAACCTGCATGTAACTTGTGTAACCTGCATGTAACTTGTGTAACCTGCATGTAACTTGTGTAACCTGCATGTAACTTGTGTAACCTGCATGTAACTTGTGTAACCTGCATGTAACTTGTGTAACCTGCATGTAACTTGTGTAACTAGCATGTAACTTGTGTAACTTGCATGTAACTTGTGTAACTTGCATGTAATTTGTGTAACCTGCATGTAACTTGTGTAACCTGCATGTAACTTGTGTAACTTGCATGTAACTTGCGTAACTTGCATGTAACTTGTGTAACTTGCGTGTAACTTGCGTGTAACTTGCGTAACTTGCGTGTAACTTGCATGTAACTTGTTTAACCTGCATGTAACTTGAATAACTTGCATGTAACTTGTGTAACCTGCATGTAACTTGTGTAACTTGCATGTAACTTGCATGTAACTTGCGTAACTTGCATGTAACTTGCGTAACTTGCGTGTAACTTGCGTAACTTGCGTGTAACTTGAATAACTTGCATGTAACTTGAAAAACTTGCATGTAACTTGTGTAACCTGCATGTAACTTGTGCAACTTGCGTGAAACTTGCGTAACTTGCGTGTAACTTGCGTAACTTGCGTGTAACTTGAGTAACTTGCATGTAACTTGAAAAACTTGCATGTAACTTGAATAACTTGCATGTAACTTGCGTAACTTGCATGTAACTTGAATAACTTGCATGTAACTTGAATAACTTGCATGTAACTTGAATAACTTGCATGTAACTTGAATAACTTGCATGTAACTTGTGTAACTTGCATGTAACTTGCGTAACTTGCATGTAACTTGCGTAACTTGCATGTAACTTGCGTAGCTTGAGTGTAACTTGAATAACTTGCGTGTAACTTGAGTAACTTTCGTGTAACTTGCGTGTAACTTGAATAACTTGCATGTAACTTGAATAACTTGCATGTAACTTGCGTAACTTGCGTGTAACTTGCGTAACTTGCATGTAACTTACGTAACTTGCATTTAACTTGAATAACTTGCATGTAACTTGCGTAACTTGCGTGTAACTTGCGTAACTTGCATGTAACTTGAGTAACTTGCATGTAACTTGAATAACTTGCATGTAACTTGAATAACTTGCATGTAACTTAAATAACTTGCATGTAACTTGAGTAACTTGCATGTAACTTGAATAACTTGCATGTAACTTGCGTAACTTGCGTGTAACTTGCGTAACTTGCGTGTAACTTGCGTAACTTGCGTGTAACTTGCATGTAACTTGTGTAACTTGCATGTAACTTGCGTAACTTGCATGTAACTTGAATAACTTGCTTGTAACTTGCGTAACTTGCATGTAACTTGCGTGTAACATGAGTAACTTGCATGTAACTTGCGTAACTTGCATGTAACTTGCGTAACCTGCATGTAACTTGCGTAACTTGCATGTAACTTGCGTAACTTGCATGTAACTTGCGTAACTTGCGTAACTTGCATGTAACTTGAATAACTTGCATGTAACTTGAATAACTTGCATGTAACTTGAATAACTTGCATGTAACTTGTGTAACTTGCATGTAACTTGCGTAACTTGCGTGTAACTTGCGTAGCTTGAGTGTAACTTGAGTAACTTGCGTGTAACTTGAGTAACTTGCGTGTAACTTGCGTAACTTGCATGTAACTTGAATAACTTGCATGTAACTTGAATAACTTGCATGTAACTTGCGTAACTTGCGTGTAACTTACGTAACTTGCATTTAACTTGCGTAACTTGCATGTAACTTGAATAACTTGCATGTAACTTGCGTAACTTGCATGTAACTTGCGAAACTTGCGTGTAACTTGCGTAACTTGCGTGTAACTTGAGTAACTTGCATGTAACTTGAGTAACTTGCATGTAACTTGCGTAACTTGCATGTAACTTGAATAACTTGCATGTAACTTGAATAACTTGCATGTAACTTGCGTGTAACTTGAATAACTTGCATGTAACTTGAATAACTTGCATGCAACTTGAATAACTTGCATGTAACTTGAGTAACTTGCATGTAACTTGAATAACTTGCATGTAACTTGAATAACTTGCATGTAACTTGCGTAACTTGCGTGTAACTTGCGTAACTTGCGTGTAACTTGCATCTAACTTGCGTAACTTGCATGTAACTTGCGTAACTTGCATGTAACTTGCGTAACTTGCATGTAACTTGCGTAACTTGCATGTAACTTGAATAACTTGCATGTAACTTGAATAACTTGCTTGTAACTTGCGTAACTTGCATGTAACTTGCATGTAACTTGCGTAACTTGCATGTAACTTGAATAATTTGCTTGTAACTTGCGTAACCTGCATGTAACTTGCGTAACTTGCATGTAACTTGCGTAACGTGCATGTAACTTGCGTAACTTGCATGTAACTTGCGTAACTTGCGTGTAACTTGAGTAACTTGCATGTAACTTGCGTAACTTGCATGTAACTTGCGTAACTTGCATGTAACTTGCATGTAACCTGCATGTAACTTGCATGTAACTTGAATAACTTGCATGTAACTTGAATAACTTGCATGTAACTTGCGTAACTTGCACGTAACTTGAATAATTTGCATGTAACTTGAATAACTTGCAAGTAACTTGCGTAACTTGCATGTAACTTGAATAACTTGCATGTAACTTGAATAACTTGCATGTAACTTGCGTAACTTGCATGTAACTTGCGTAACTTGCATGTAACTTGCGCAACTTGCATATAACTTGCGTAAATTGCATGTAACTTGCGTAACTTGCATGTAACTTGCGTAGCTTGCATGTAACTTGAATAACTTGCATGTAACTTGCGTAACTTGCATGTAACTTGCGTAACTTGCATGTAACTTGCGTAACTTGCATGTAACTTGCGTAACTTGCATGTAACTTGAATAACTTGCATGTAACTTGCGTAACTTGCATATAACTTGCGTAACTTGCATATAACTTGCGTAACTTGCTTGTAACTTGAGTAACTTGCATGTAACTTGAATAACTTGCATGTAACTTGAATAACGTGCATGTAACTTGCGTAACTTGCATGTAACTTGAATAACTTGCATGTAACTTGCGTAACTTGCATGTAACTTGAATAACTTGCATGTAACTTGCGTAACTTGCATGTAACTTGAATAGCTTGCATGTAACTTGAATAACTTGCATGTAACTTGTGTAACTTGCATGTAACTTGCGTAGCTTGCATGTAACTTGCGTAACTTGCATGTAACTTGCGTAACTTGCATGTAACTTGCGTAACTTGCATGTAACTTGCATGTAACTTGAATAACTTGCATGTAACTTGCGTAACTTGCATATAACTTTCGTAACTTGCATATAACTTGCGTAACTTGCTTGTAACTTAAGTAACTTGCATGTAACTTGCGTAACCTGCATGTAACTTGCGTAACTTGCGTGTAACTTGCGTGTAACTTGAGTAACTTGCATGTAACTTACGTAACTTGCATTTAACTTGCGTAACTTGCATGTAACTTGAGTAACTTGCATGTAACTTGAATAACTTTCATGTAACTTGAATAACTTGCATGTAACTTGAATAACTTGCATGTAACTTGAATAACTTGCATGTAACTTGAATAACTTGCATGTAACTTGCGTAACTTGCGTGTAACTTGCGTAACTTGCGTGTAACTTGAGTAACTTGCATGTAACTTGCGTAACTTGCATGTAACTTGCGTAACTTGCATGTAACTTGCGTAACTTGCATGTAACTTGAATAACTTGCATGTAACTTGCGTAACTTGCATGTAACTTGCGTAACTTGCATGTAACTTGCGTAACTTGCATGTAACTTGCGTAACTTGCGTGTAACTTGAGTAACTTGCATGTAACTTGCGTAACTTGCATGTAACTTGCATGTAACTTGCATGTAACTTGCATGTAACTTGCATGTATCTTGCATGCAACTTGCATGTAACTTGCATGTAACTTGAATAACTTGCATGTAACTTGAATAACTTGCATGTAACTTGCGTAACTTGCATGTAACTTGCGTAACTTGCATGTAACTTGAGTAACTTGCATGTAACTTGAATAACTTGCATGTAACTTGCGTAACTTGCATGTAACTTGAATAACTTGCATGTAACTTGAATAACTTGCATGTAACTTGCGTAACTTGCATGTAACTTGCGTAACTTGCATGTAACTTGCGTAACTTGCATGTAACTTGCGTAACTTGCATGTAACTTGCGTAACTTGCATGTAACTTGCGTAACTTGCATGTAACTTTCGTAGCTTGCATGTAACTTGAATAACTTGCATGTAACTTGAATAACTTGCATGTAACTTGCGTAACTTACATGTAACTTGAATAACTTGCATGTAATTTGCGTAATTTGCATGTAACTTGCGTAGCTTGCACGTAACTTGAATAACTTGCATGTAACTTGCGTAACTTACATGTAACTTGAATAACTTGCATGTAACTTGCGTAACTTGCATGTAACTTGCGTAACTTGCATGTAACTTGCGTAACTTGCATGTAACTTGCATGTAACTTGAATAACTTGCATGTAACTTGCGTAACTTGCATATAACTTGCGTAACTTGCATGTAACTTGAGTAACTTGCATGTAACTTGAATAACTTGCATGTAACTTGAATAACTTGCATGTAACTTGCGTAACTTGCATGTAACTTGAATAACTTGCATGTAACTTGCGTAACTTGCATGTAACTTGCGTAACTTGCATGTAACTTGCGTAACTTGCATGTAACTTGCGTAACTTGCATGTAAATTGCGTAGCTTGCATGTAACTTGCGTAGCTTGCATGTAACTTGAATAACTTGCATGTAACTTGCGTAACTTGCATGTAACTTGCGTAACTTGCATGTAACTTGAATAACTTGCATGTAACTTGCGTAACTTGCATGTAACTTGTGTAACTTGCATGTAACTTGCGTAACTTGTGTAACCTGCATGTAACTTGCATGTAACTTGTGTAACCTGCATGTAACTTGCATGTAACTTGTGTAACCTGCATGTAACTTGCATGTAACTTGTGTAACTTGCATGTAACTTGCGTAACTTGCGTGTAACTTGAGTAACTTGCGTGTAACTTGTGTAACTTCCATGTAACTTGAATAACTTGCATGTAACTTGCGTAGCTTGCATGTAACTTGAATAACTTGCATGTAACTTGCGTAACTTGCATGTAACTTGCGTAACTTGCATGTAACTTGAATAACTTGCATGTAACTTGTGTAACTTGCATGTAACTTGCGTAACTTGTGTAACCTGCATGTAACTTGCATGTAACTTGTGTAACTTGTGTAACCTGCATGTAACTTGCATGTAACTTGTGTAACTTGCGTGTAACTTGTGTAACTTGCATGTAAATTGTGTAACCTGCATGTAACTTGTGTAACCTGCATATAACTTGCGTAACTTGCATGTAACTTGAATAACTTGCATGTAACTTGCATGTAACTTGTGTAACATGCATGTAACTTGCGTGTAACTTGTGTAACCTGCATGTAACTTGCGTAACTTGCATGTAACTTGTGTAACTTGCATGTAACTTGCGTAACTTGCATGCAACTTGCGTAACTTGCATGTAACTTGTGTAACTAGCATGTAACTTGTGTAACTAGCATGTAACTTGTGTAACTTGCATGTAACTTGTGTAAATTGCATGTAACTTGTGTAACTTGCATGTAACTTGTGTAAATTGCATGTAACTTGTGTAAATTGCATGTATCTTGTGTAAATTGCATGTAACTTGTGTATCTTGCATGTAACTGACTAGGTTTCAATTTTTGAATATGAAATCTCTGCCACTCTTTGGCCGCCATGGCATATTCTTGGAGAACTTTCTTCAACACACCTTCCTGCGAAAGCCGGTGCACCTGAAAACTTTGAAAGCCGTATTTCATTTGGGTCTAAATGAAATACGAGTTTCCAGAGCGCAGGAAAAATTTTTATCCGAGTTTTCAAAACCATGAGCTATATTTTCCTAAAATCTTTTGATTGCTCATTACAGCTAACTAATCCGTGAAACACACAGCCAAGTTTTTGAGTTATGTGATCATTAAAATATTTATTAACTTAGGATTAGTTTAAAAATGATCAAAATCTGTGTATCGTTTAGCCCTTATTAAGGTACTACCTTGGAATTTTTCAATAAGTTTAAAAACTGTGTTAAACTGCTCTTTTTCTTGAAAGTAATGTTTTAGTAACACTTTTAACATTATATTCGCGTGATAAGCACTTGTAATTTATATTTATGCGTTAGTGAAGGAAGCATACACACTTTAAAGTAATGGGAGTGATTCGGTATTAATGATTCGGTATTAGTCCAGCCTGAAACTGTTAGCTGAAATTCTGTATATAAACAGTGTAATTATATAATTCAAGGTTATCGTAAAATTATTTTTCATGAATTTTAGGTTTGAGTTCAGCAATGATGTACTGTATATTAAATTTTAGGTTTGAGTTAAGCAATGATGTACTGTATATTAAAATGTCAGGAACATGGTAACTGTCATCTGTTTGATGATGGAGGGTCGTGTGAACCTCTCTATCTCTACCTCTCTTTCCGATGATGATTATTATAGATAATTATCGTTACGCGCTAAACCTATGTGGGTCATTCAGATCTAGACGTGGTAGAGAATCAAGTCTCCGCCACGTCTAGCGCCGAAGCCACATGTTTTGATTATTTCAAGGTAATAGGCTGCCTACGAGGAAATGATTAATTTCATTTTACTTCTATGTTTTCACTACTATGGTTAGAAGCTGGATGGTGATGTTTTTGTGACTGCTAGTCTGGGGTATAATAGTTTTTTCCAGTATTGCTCCGGTTGTGTACAGGATTTTGTAGGCACGCGATGGAGTCAGGAATTTGGTTTTCCCAGTATTACAGCTACGATACATCAGCCTGGCCAATTATTAATCATGTGTTGTTTTCCCTCTAATTATTGTAGTGTTATTATATATATTTTTTAATCCCTATCTTGTTTGTTTTGTGCTGGTCACATTGCACTGTTACTCAGCCGTGGTTTGCTTTACTTTGCGGCTTAGCTAACTTCTGTGTGTGTTGATGTTATCTGTTTGACTACGTTAATAGCCTAGTCCAACAGTTCGGTTACCTTATGATAACATGTAACATGGAGTGTGCGTTCCGGGAAAGTTATCTACGTAAGCAAGTGCAGAAGACAATGGTTTCAAGACAGGCATCCCTATATTACGAACACAGGTGGTGGTCAAATGGTCTTTAATACCCGGTCGTCGTAAATTAGTCAGCAAGCAAACAAACTTAGCAGGGCAAGCGAGGACAACGGCAAACAAGTAGGAGTACGTTCTTTACCCGCATATTTCAACACAAGATGTATACATAAATATATATGTCGTGCCGAATAGGTAAAATTGGTCAATTAGCAAGAACTGGTTTAAAATTTAGTCCTTTCTAAAATTCTCTTATACGTTTAAAGATTATAATATATATATATATATATATATATATATATATATATATATATATATATATATATATATATATATATATATATGTCGTGCCGAATAGGCAGAACTTGCGATCTTGGCTTAAATAGCAACGCTCATCTTGCCGTATAGGACAAGTGAAAATTTGTGTATGCAATAATTTCGCCAAAATCATTCTGAACCTAACGAAAAAAATATATTTCAGTGTGTTTGTTTAGTATTAAATTATTGTAAACGTATCTAAAATATATTTAGTTGGGTTAGGCTAAAATAAATTGTTCTTTTTATAATAAGGTTAGGTAAGTTTTCTAAGATTCTTCTGGTGCAAAATTAAAAATTTATACATTAACATTAATGAAAAAATATATCTTTAAACGTATGAGAAAATTATAGAAAGGACTTAATTTTAAATGAGTTCTTGCTAATTGACCAGTTTTACATATTCGGCACGACATTATATAATATATATATATATATATATATATATATATATATATATATATATATATATATATATATATATATATATATATATAGCCGGACTTGAGTACTGGATATGGGAAGTACAATGCCTGATCTTTAGAGGAGGGGGTTTGGGATATTAGCAGTTTGGAGGGATATGTTGTGTATCTTTATACGTATATGCTTCTGAACTGTTGTGTTCTGGGCACCTTTGCGAAAACAATGATTATGTATGAGTGAGGTGAATATGTTGAATGATGAAAGTTTTTCTTTTTGGGGATTTTCTTTCTTTTTGGGCCACCCTGCCTCGGTGGGAGACGGCCGACTTAACAAAATGTGTGTATATATATATATATATATATATATATATATATATATATATATATATATATATATATATATATATATATATATATATATAATGTCGTGCCGAATAGGCAGAACTTGCGATCTTGGCTTAAATAGCAACGTTCATCTTGCCAAATAGGGCAAGTGAAAATTTGTGTATGCAATAATTTCGCCAAAATTATTCAGAACCTAACGAAAAAAATATATTTCACTGTTTGTTTAGTATTAAATTACTGTAAACAAATCTAAAATATTTTTAGTTGGGTTAGGCTAAAATAAATTGTTCTTGTTATTATAAGGTTAGGTAAGTTTTCTAAGATTCTTTTGGTGCAAAATTTAAAATTTTTACATTAACATTAATGAAAAAAATATATCTTTAAACGTATAAAAGAAAATTCTTGCTAACTGACCAGTTTTACATATTCGGCACGACATTATATATTATATATATATATATATTAATATATATGTATATAGTATATATACATATAACATGTACACATATATATATATTATATATAAATTATATATATATAATATATATATATATATATATATATATATGTAAACATTATATATATATGTTATATATATATATATATATATTATATATATATATATATTATATATATATATATATATATAGGGAGATACCACCTCTAGGGGACCCTCATCCTCAGAGAAGAGTTTGGAACGGTACAACAGAGCCACTGTAAGCAAAGTAGACATGACCAAAGACCGTGGAAGTCTACCAGTTCTGCTCGGTGTATTGAAGACGTCACCTTATATAATTCACGGGCTTTCGCGTGACTGGCTGTTCTGAACTAGTCATAAACATAGCAGCGGGGCCCAAGAACCTATACTCTGAATTTCTAGTTCACTGGTCGAGAGGTCATGCCACAACACATGTGTGACACATATCGAATTAAATGTAGCATCCTTGGCGCACACCACTTTTTGAATATCTCCTCTTATTTTTCTGGAAGAGCCACTTTTTTTTTTTTTTACCTCACGGAGGCGCTTGTTCGTTATATTCATATCTAATGAATGGAGTTATTTAACGTGAATATCGTGTAAACTGTATCATAATAACTGCATATTGATAGTGTGAAGTTTATTGACCATATATGTTACTTGTGATTCTACAACTAACTGCTGTGTTAATGGTTTTAGATCTTGCCAGTACTCTTCCCTCAGTTTATGTTTGCGTCTGTGGAGCAAAGATGTCTTTAATGAAAATTATATCTGATGATGAAGGCAAGTTAGGTGATTATTTCTGGTTACACAGAAGAGCCAATACATGTAATCACATCATTCGATCCTCATTTCTTGTGACAGGTGGTGAAATAGTACAATAACAGCGTTCTTTAGTATGGACACAGGTTTCTAGGACAGAAGCAATGGAATTCAGAATACAAACCGCTATCTACATTTCAGGCAGATCAGTCGGGAAAAGAAACTGTTGGAGGCTAAAGAGGGTACTAGTGAGAAAGACTTTTGCATAGAGATTAAGCACAAGCCACACGTTTTCTTCGAAAGATTTCAGGGTGTGATCCAGATATAGACTTTTCTCTGGGAGAACTTCCAGTTCGCAGAAGTAAGATGCATAATGAGTTAGTCTGTTGAGAACTTAAGAGGATAAAGTAGGCAGTAAATGGGCACACGTAAAGAGGTTGTTTTCGTCAACAACGAAGTATAGGAACCACTATTACCTGCGTACAAAATTATTTGTAAGTGGATTTTTGTAATGAGAATCTCTCCCTTCATATGTGGTGTCGCTTAGACATTGTTGATGGGAGTTATAACAGCGTAGTTTAATTTATTTTTAATGGAGCATTTTAGCAACATACCAGCTAGTCACGAGACTTAAAACTCTGTGGAGCCAGCAGACTGATGATCTTGCTTCACAGACAAACAGCTAACTACCCTGTAACACTTAGCGAAATTCAATAACAGGATAATGAAAATTATGAGAGAGAAAATGAGATTTTTTTTTTTTTTTAGATTTTGCCACCGAAGTGGCTAGTTTATTGTGCACTCCATATCCATCCTGTGGACGGTAGCGCGAGAGCATATGGATACACAAAAGGCCTAGGAACTAGGCCCCAAAGGGTTAACAGAATACATATGGATTTATATCTACATATCTATAGTTCACTTATCTGTTACAAGCAAATTTAGGAAATTTGCTTAGTATATCTGGTATCTTATTTTCATTAATAAGATATCTTGACATGTCACATAGGTTATTATACTGTCTGTCTCTGTATTCCTCAATAAGTGGACAATTAAGCATATAGTGTTCAAGAGAGTGATCATATGCCTGATCACATAATTTACATTTAGTTTGATCATCATCTGTGTGTCTCCCAAACTGCCAGAAGTACTTGTAACCAAGCCTAAGCCTGGCCACTACAACATCAGTCAGTCTGTTCACATTGCAAGTTGCTCCATAAACATACTTATCTACGTTCATGTTATCATAGTGGGTTATAGATCTACTC
This sequence comes from Cherax quadricarinatus, assembly GCF_038502225.1. NCBI lineage: Eukaryota > Metazoa > Arthropoda > Malacostraca > Decapoda > Parastacidae > Cherax > Cherax quadricarinatus. The sequence goes on along the minus strand of NC_091361.1, from coordinate 11,006,852 downwards.
AGGCTTCTAACTGCATTCCTATAACAATCATTTTCATTATTTACTTCTCTCCTAATATTATTCCTAATGCTAGACACAGTTATACCAAAGTTATATTCTACATTCTCCTTCTGGGTACTCTTCTTGGTTAACATATCAACTTTATCATGAAGGAGTAATCCAATGTGTGATGGGATCCATAGCAATTGTACATTAATTCCTTTGTCCCAATTTTTGAGTATCTATACCTGGTTTCTCCAATGAGCATGTTGTTGGAGTCATTATATGAGTCAAGAGCCTTCAATGATGACATAGAATCAGTAATGATGATAGAGTCAAGCTCAGTGTCACAGGTTAGCTTTAGCGCCATTAGGATTGCAAACAATTCAGTTTGCAGTGTAGACGCCCAGTTGTTAATGAGAGAGAATACTAATCGGCTACATTTTCTTGGGCCACTGGAAAGCCTTTGATACAATGTCACACCAGATAGAGCAGACAGGTGTGTAATGAAGACTACTCAAACGGATAACTAATGAACAGAAAACAGTGTGACGGTAAGGAAGGAAACGGTATGAGTCAGGGTTACTAGTTGGGTCCCACTAGTAACATTTCGTAAAACACAAAAATAATCTGCCAGAGGAGATCAATTATTATGTATCGGAAGTTTATTGATGACTTGATAACCAACGAGAAGACTTAGGACGCAAGAGGAGGGAGACAAGCGACAAGAAGATTGGACAGACTGTGGATGATAATGTTTAATCCAAACCAATGCAAGATGATACTAATCGGTGAGGGTTAATATTGAATATCCTATATAAACTAATACGAAAGTTTTAGAAAACAAAGAATTATTAGGAATTCCCGAAAGTGGATCTTTATTAGGGTGCCCATTTCTTTTTCTTTTTTTTCCTCCAACTTTTCGATTTGTTCTAACTTTAGAACGCCTCGTCCATTCGGTTTCAAATTTTAAACTTTCTGTGTACGGTACCGAGGACCAAATTCTTGGAACGATTAGAGCTATTGATCACATTCTGAACATCCAGGATTTTCACGGAAAACACCTAAAACTTTCAAAAAAAAAAAATGGCCCCAGCTAATTCAGTAATGCTGATCTGACCAATTTATGCGTAAAATAGTAAGAAGTTTATATCCATGTTAAATCACGGTAAATTAGTTAACCTTATCAGAATGACTTTAATATTTAATTACTGATGGACCTCATGACCTGGATAATTAATAGCCATTAAGTTTTATTTGCATTCAGGTAAACTTGCAGATGTACTACGATATTTAAAAAAAAGTCTCATCTGATCTTGAAATGGTCAAGTATTATTTCACATTGCTGCCAAGACGAGGACTAACAAGAACATCATGAGAATCAATATGAAGCCTGGGGTTTTGTGCTCAGTTTTTACCTGTGGAGGACGAAGAAGAGGAGGACTAAGAGGAAGAGGAGGAGGAAGAGGATGCAGTACTATCTTTGCCTTGCTGCTGGTAAAGGGATCTTGTTCCGTGGAACTGGACTTTTCTTCCAATTACTTAGATCAGATTTGAATGCCTCCCATTTTACAAACGCTGTGTGACCCCTACAAGTCTATCGCTTTCCTCTTATTAAAATATAATACTAGTGAACGGCACCAATCTTCAATGGCTGATCCATTGCATAAAATGGATGGAACGTGTCACGGATTAACATTGTGTAGGCGCAGATTTTGTTGGATTGTGTACAATAAATAGAAAATATAAATGGTCAGTTTAAACATTTATTGCTGAAGTGTTTTTCCTTAAATGAAATAATTTCTTCATTTCAGGTTATATAGCTTATCATACGCCAATGTTAGTAATTAAATTGGTTTCTGTGAAGTAATTGGAGAATGCCTTTGATTTGAAATAAGTTACTACATTTGGCTTCATTTGGTAATCCTATGTTAAATTAACATTTTTTTAAATGCCCATAAGATCTTTGTACCTATAAGATCTTTGTACATAAAGCATATATACAATTTATTTCATTTTTTAATGGCTGGATAATATTACTCAGAGATAACTTTTTATTGATGCTGACCTGTGTAGGCCCCAGTTTGCTTTTTTTTTGGGGGGGGGGGGGGGAAGGAAGAAATTAGAAAAAATTAAATTCTGCGTTTTCATACGATAATTTCCGATTGTAGCATGTGATGATTTTCAGCCCTTCCATGCTGATAATTGGAGAATACAACACCTGAGCCGTTTCATGCTTAATGTGCTTGTATATTTTAGGATCTTGGTCTCTATCAAATGTTTGTATTAAATTTGGTCTGATTATTACTAATTTTCCGTTTGCATTGAGGAATGTTGGAGGTTAGTTTCCAAGTGATGACTTGTGAATGCTTCTTCTGATTCCCTTCAGATCTTCAAAGCTAATGTTTAACTACATTGTAAATTTACGCAGCACTTTAAAATGTTTCAGTAGAGTACAACGAGGCACACAGGACTGGGTTTCTTAAAAACAGGGATACCTTTCTTAGATCAAGCTGCGACCGGGATACCTCTAATTATAGAGAAACCATGTTCATTTTGTTGTCAATGCCTTCTGGGAGTAATTGCACCTAAAATTTCGTCACAGGTGTACATAACCAGTATGACAAGCGTAGCAGGTGAGGCTAGTAGGGCTGACAACTTCCTTGAGAAACCTTTAATACGTAATCATTCATTAGGTTGTACTCGACGTAGTTCGTAAGTCTTTTAGAGTATGCAACATAAGCAATGAGTCCACACCTGAAAAAGCACATTCAAAAGGTGGAGAAAGTACACAGGTATGCCACTAGCCTGGTTCCAGGACTAAAGGAGAAGTACATAGATATGCCACCAAGCTGGTTCCAGGACTGAAGGTGGAGAAAGTACACAGGTATGCCACCTGGCTGGTTCCAGGACTGAAGGAGAAGAAAGTACACAGATATGCCACCAAGCTGGTTCCAGGACTGAAGGTGGAGGAAGTACACAGGTAAGCCACCAAGCTGGTTCTAGGGCTGAAGGTGGAGGAAGTACACAGGTATGCCACCAAGCTGGTTCCAGGACTGAAGGTGGAGGAAGTACACAGGTATGCCACCAAGCTGGTTCCAGGACTGATGAGACGCCCAATAACATTTAAGAAACCTTGCTGATAGAGAAACCAGGGAGGACATGATGTACAGCACACAAGAAAAAGCCTGCGTGATGTACCAGGCAGAGGGGCACAGTTGGAAGCTAAAAACAACAGATGAGCCACGGAGATGTTAGTAATTATTTCTTCAGTATCAAGGTGGCAAACAAGTAGAATTAACTTGATGAAGTAGTGGTGGATAATTTTGTGTACAATTTAAAGAGAAGGTATGATAGGACTCAATAGGACAGGAATCAGTATATGAGCAATTTTTGTTTTTTGAGGCTCCGAATCGGAGAGAGGAGCCAAATCTTGACCCCCAGCAAACAATGCTGGGTGAGTATAAGTTGATGAACAAACACACACACACACACACACACACACACACACGCATACATGCACACACACAACTGGAAATTGAAGACTCAGATGAGTCACAGATGTTAGGAAGCATTTCTTCAGTCTTAGAGTTGTCAGGAAGTGGAATAATCTGATGAGTGATGTAGTGGAGGCAGGATCCATGCATAGCTTTAAGAAGAAATACGATAAAGCTCTTAGAGCAGGGATAGAGTGGAACTAGCAACGGACAGCGATGAGGCCGGGCCAGGAGCTGTGGCTCGACCCATGCAACCACAAACACACTAAAACACAGACACACAATCACAAGCGCGCGCACACACACAATCTCACACAAACACACACATACACACATACACACACACACACACACACACACACCGCGGCACTCTGGACATGGATAGATCATCTTTAAGCTCCCCGGCACACATTCAAGGCCAATACACATGACACTGGAAGCGCTAACATGTTCCTGAAGCCATTGTGGACTCTCAGCTTACACGAGTCTCGCCCTCATACTGCACCAAACACACACACTGCTAGTCTACCTTCACTCCCATTACCTCTTACCAGTCACGCATCACACAACTCGCTTCACCACACTGCTTCCACTCCATACAATACTCTGACATTTTTTTACGCAGCTGAATTTACGTTGAGTTATAAGGAATAAATGCTGTGAGAGCTGATTATTATTATAATCATGGGGAGCGCTAAACCCGTAGGATTATACAGGCTGTGAGAGCATAGCCTCAGCCATTACTTATCTAAAAGACGAACATGGATAATAATAATAATAATAATAATAATAATAATAATAATAATAATAATAATAATACTGATAATAAACAACTAACCCACATATTAATCATTGACGTTGACTCAAAAGGAAACCTTGCTACGAAAGCAGAGCCTCACCCGCTACTTACGTTAAATGACCGACAAGGTTTAGCGCTTCATACGACAGTAAGAGTAATAACAAAAAATTAACTTTCATTTTGGCAATTTAAAAGAGGTTTCGGGCCATCCTGGGCCAAGTCACGAGTGATGGCCCAGGATAAGCTGAAACTCCTTGTTACGAGTCCACTTAGTGAACTTCTTGCAAATTGTTTCACCCTTGATGCTGTAACAATGTCCCGTGGCCTGGTACGCAACGCTCTTACCTCACACAGTGTCCATGGATCGATTCCCGGTAAGAGTGGAAACACTGGACGTGTTTCTTTACACCTGGAGTCCCCGTTCATCTTGCAAGCAAGTAGGTACCTGGGTATCAATCAACTGGTGTGGGTCGCATCTTGGGGGACAAAACTGAGGGATCCCAGTGGAAATAAGATAGACAGTTCTTGATAATGCAGTGACTATCTTGGGTTATCCTGAGTGGCAAACCCTCAACGGGGTAAAAAAAAAAAAGTCTTACATCTTTTTTTCCTCCCCTACTTCCAGCATCCCAGGTAGACACCCACAGCAGTCACCTAACACCCAGATACCTATCTACTGCTAGTTTTAAAAATAAGGTAACTTGGCAAACAAAAATTTGTACATTTTGTTTAAAACCATAAATTCTGGAAACACTTTTTGATACCTTGCTATTAAATAATTTTTTGGAGATCATGAAATTTGATGTCTAAGAAGGTTTAATTTGCATAATATAACTACTTTTTAAACCTAATGACAAAATCAAAAGCTTAGTTATGGCACCATTTTCATAAAACTAATAAAAAGCTGATTTTGTTTATAGTACATGTCTATACTCTTAAAAATACAGTAGCTACTGTACAGTGTACAGTAATTAATGTACACTATACATTGTCTTCCGGTATTTAACTTTTCTACCTATCGTGTATAGTGCGCGACTGGTAGAGCAGTTAAATACCGGAGGACAGTCAGGACTCCATAACCAAAATACAGTAATTACCCACTTTAATGAAATCATCATTACTGTATGAAGCGATCGTCACTTGTGATAGTGAAGTGAGACAACCAGTTCTTCCAAATCGTCCTCATATTTGCTCCACATCACCATGATGTATTTGTCCTCTCCTCAGTTCTCGGGCCAATTCCACTGAATGTGCTTAGCCAAGTCATAGAGAGGGAGCAGCTAGTACAATCATCGGCATCTAACTAGAGCTGCGGAGCAGAATAGGTTTAAGTTGTATTTTCTTATGATGTTTCATTATTGTAGCTCTACAAACAAGCGAATCATAAGAATGTCACCTGTAACTGATATGATACATCTTGCTGAGGGCATGATAGCCTAACCAAGCTACAGTGTACTTTGTCAGATCGTCATTTTGGATTGGGTACAGTGATCCATAAAAGACTCAAACGTACCTGAGGATTTAGGGATTAAGTGGCTTTCCGACAGTCAACTGCTTGCACAGGAGTGAAACTCTCAGGCAACGAGTAATCCCTAATTGTACATGATTTTGGCTTGGTTATTTCGGCCTAGCAGTCTCCCATATTGATCTTAATCCTGAACTGATATAGACTGATTTATGTTTAAGGGAAGGAATTCTAGTTTGATGAATTGTGGTAAAGGTTGTTCAGAGTACCTACCTTGAAGAGTCTGCTTTTTTATGCGCTAACATAACATTTGCACTGAGATAAAAATCGAATCACTGTTCGAGCAACTTCCTAAACCTAGTTTACAAATGATTAAACCACATTATGATGGTAATTGAGGTTGGTGGTTCACTGAGCGTCGACTCTTAGCTACAGCTGATGTTGTCTCGCAGTTGAACAAGATAATGTGGAAGATAGTGAGGCACTTCCGAGACACCAATGAACACTGATCCTTTCGGCCCACATAGCAGCAAAGTTATGAATAACTTTCAAAATAAATGCCAAGGATTCCTCTTGACAATCAGAAGCAAATGATTCACTGAGGTGAAAGGCTATCCGAACCTACCTAAGAATTCTCTTCGTATCATATATAAAGCCATATAAATATAGTGTTTTTTCTAGAAATTTTCTAGATTTTTTCCTTAGAAAGTCATAGTATAACGAACGTCTCTGGTGTCCTGTACAAAATTCGCGAACTGATCAGGAAAAACCAAGTGAAAAAAAAAATTGGTGGTTTTGGTCGAATATTGTAGTACCTATTTAATGCAAGATAAGCAGAAGTAGCAGGAATAAACAGATTAAGTAAGGCTTGTCAGGAAAAAGGACAAGTGTTTCCTGACGCGGGTCTTAGTCTTATGATGATTCGCAGCTGGAGCTTTTGGTCATCTGACCGAAGCCTTCAGCTCACTTACCGATCCTCCCCCTTTAAAATTATAGAACTGGAGTAAACAGACTTGCAAATATATCTCACCTTACCAGGGAATCAAAAACGGGGATGATCCGAGCGCACGAGCACTCAGCTACAAGTCACTTATCCATTCCAGGATATTAATTCAGTTTGTTTTACTAACACAAGTAACTCACACCGCTGCACCAATTGTAAATAACAACAGATCAATAACGAAACTGTGAAAGTCCAAATATTAGGCAAAACAAAAAGATTTTTCTTCATACATCAACACTATATGTAACTTAAACTACAGTAATCAAAACTATTTTAATTTTAATTCCGAACACATTTTTCTATGGATTCCTGTCACGCAGTCAGGGATGACTTATACATGAAGACAACCTGGTCTTCATGCATTAGGTACATACTTCCCTTCCCTTCCCTTCCCTTCCCTTCCCTTCCTTCCTTCCTTCCCACCGTTCATTCCCTCCTTCCTTCTCTCTCAGGTGCGACATGGACTCCATGCACACGTACGCACGAGCGCGCGTGCTTGCACATGGGAAAATACTTCAAGCAGAGAGGATAAAGATAATTACAGAGGCGGCAAAGAGGAAAAATGTTTTAGCCCGAGAAACAAGAAATCTTAGAAAAGAGATGGATATGTTAGTGAGAGTAGTGAAAGAGCAGCGACTAGGGCCACGGAAGATAGAAACCCATTAAACATATGCAGAATAATCAAGAAAAAGAACGTAGTGGACATGGCACAAGAGACGTAGGAAACATGAGGGAGGGAATAATAAGGGGAAAAACCTAATTGGTTTGGGCTTTTTAGATCAGAAGGGAGATATATGGAATGATTGCAGAACGAAGGAAAAAAAAGGGGGAAATTGAGGAAACACTGACATAAATAGTGGTATGGAATGTGAAAAAAGGAAATATTGTGTTATTTACGAATTAGAAAAGGAAAAAGGTATTCAGTAAAACTTCGTTTTGTGGGTACTGATTCGATAGTCTTCTTCAAACAGAACAGAATAAAGCAAGAGAGAATGGAAGAGTGGATGAAACGGAAGCGAAGAACGTGAGGGGAAAGGGATGGTCACGGAAAGTAACCCAGCTCTGCATGTGAAAAAGTCTCCATTGCCAGTGTCGTTGTGCAACAACGAATAGATATGATTATCCCATAATCATTGACTCCCACTCAATATCCCACAGAGAAACACGTCCCCAAAACCTCCGAAACGAAGCTGAAAGGCAGAAACTTACTGTGGAATAACAGTGCAAACAATCACTAGGTACTAAAATTTTATTTCTTATACTGGAAGTGTTACTGGCGAGAAAATTGAAAAGAGGGAACAAAGTCTGATTACAGAAGAGGAAAAATCGACAGCGAGATAGCCAGGAGAGGATGAAAATATAGGAAGAAAGCTGCGTAGGAACAAAGGGAAACTCGAAGACAATTTGAAAATTGCAGTGTATATTACCCTAAAGCAGAACCAAAATTGCATCACAACTACATAAGAACCAAGAAAAGGACCAAGTGAACAGACTGTGAAAAAAAGGAAAGCTACTTAGAGTAGACGAGAGAGAGAGGTGTTCGAAGAACTAAACACACACACTGTATTCAGAGGAAAGCAGAAAATGATGCAGAAAATGACACAAAAGCAGGAGTGAAAGATGAACTCACACTAGAAGAAGAGCACAACAACTGAGACAATGAAGATTCTAAAGAGCTTTCACAACAAAAGCAATGAGACGTAACAACCTAACACCAAAGTTATTAATGAAGGACTGCATCTAATATTTTCAATAACAGCGATGGGAAAACTACCAGATAACTGGAAGCTGGATAATTTAATCCCAGTATTTAAGTAAAAGCAAAGACAGGAGGCGCTGAAGAACAGGCTAGTATTACTGACGCGAATCCAATTCAAAGCAATGTAGAAGACTGCCAGGAGAATATTAGATCTGGATAAGAAGACATTCATCAAACTACGGTACTGGTGGGGTTAGAATGCATGGCGAGCGAGTCGTAAAATTCCACTGGCTTACACACTCGCCGTGAGTTCTAGCTCCACCCGTATTGTGGTTTGTTTGCAGTCGTGTTATTAGGATTTCGTAAGTCATGATGACATTCATCAGTCAAAACATGGATACAGGGAAGGGAGATTCTGTCTGACCAACGTGAAGTTCTATGACAAAGTAAGATAAAGCACCTAAGACAAGGACTGCACACTGAATCTTCCAGGACTGCAAGAAAGCAACTGAAACAGTTCCCTCCCCAAGACTGATCCACAGTAGGGCAGGTAGTGTCATGCCGGATTTAGGTTCAAAGTGATGTCCGTTTCTTGATTTACATAATTGATCTATCAGATAAAATCGATTCCCAAATTTGCATATAATGGTAAAATAGTGAGAATGTTAACCGGAGAGGGATAACACAGTGAAGACCTCCAGAGACATTTATATATTTTACAGAGAAGTCGAAACATGAAATATAATGACGGGAAATAGAGACCGATTATAGATTTCATCGTGATAAACTATAGCTATTGACGAAAGAAAATATTATAGAAACATAACATCAAACTTATAACCGAGACACCACATAAACTGCATGACTCGGTAACCTACGTGAGGCTGGCAAATTTCAGAATAGCCTTCAGAAATTTCGGCAAAGAATCCTTTACGACCCTGTACACAAAGTACGTCAGGTCCATCTTAGAGTATGCAGCAGCAGCCTGGAGCTTTGCGAAGTCTCTGAGTTCAGAAAGGTACATTAAGGTAAGAAACTAAATGAATTAGACTAAAGGAACCTGGAAAAGAGGAAGACACAAGAGAACAAGTTTTTTGAGTAAAATAATACTCAGATGTTCTGATGTGGCAAGCAGATATTTTTTACAATAAGAGGAGCAGGTACAAAGGAACAAAGATCGAAATTAAAAACAGAAATGCCTCAAAAGGATGATGGAAAATATTTTTTTTTTCAGTTTCATGATAAGAGGGAAGTGGAATGAATTGGACGTGGAAGTGGTGGAGGCTAACACCATCTATATTTTAAAGAGTAAATATGATAGAGCATAAGAAAATAAACTAGAGGCACACTTCAATCAAATAACCTTTGTAGTAAATTCTCGTTTGGTAACTGTAAGAGAAGCTTATACTAATCTTGTTGTTGTTCACGGCCCTATATGCAACATATGTAAGGCTCATCTTAGAATAAACATCACCAGTATGCAACCCTTACTTGGTAAATCATGTGAATATTAAAATGGTATGAAATACCGACAGGTTGTTAGGTAAGACACATATGCAACAGTTAGGTATCTTTATTTCGAAACGTTTCGCCTACACAGTAGGCTTCTTCAGTCGAGTACAGAAAAGTTGATAGAAGCAGAAGAGACTTGAAGAAGATGTAATCAGTCCATCACCCTTCAAGTTTTGAGGTGGTCAGTCCCTGAGTCTGGAGAAGAGTATTGTTCCAGTCTGAAACAATATGGAGTAGAAGTGACAGGATGGAGCCTTATAAGGCTCCATCCTGTCACTTCTACTTGATAAAACATGTTAATAAACTAATCTTTAATGGTAAAACGTTTCACATTCAAGTGAGCCTCTTCCAAACATTTGATGAAGCCCATCAGCTGACATGTCGTACCATTAAAGACACTAAGTGTTTATTTATCACTTGTCGACTTTACACCTTTATTCATTTTTTCAATAAACTTAAAGTGCAAAGGTATGTAACGAGAGATGTGGAATGAGGAGAGGGTAAAGGAACTGATCACGGCGACATTACAAGACATAAGAATCAGGAAAGACAGGATAGGTCGTGCCCAAGGGTATTAAGATCCCAAGAAGTTGCAGTGTCAGACAGGATTGTTTGATTGTCAGACACTGCAACTTCTTGGGATCTTAATACTTGGGAATTCTTCGCTTGCCTAACCCTTGGGCACGACCTACTTCCACATTAGTCAAATGTAACACCACCTACGACTGCTGCACCTCTCCTGCCTACGGTATATAAGCTACTTCTCTGCAGATATGCTGCATTCTTTTCAAGATTGATGGACTGACCACATCGACTCAAGGCTGAGGGACTGATTACCTCAAACTCCTCCTATTCTTCACCATTCTCCTTTGTATGGACTGATGAAGCCACTGTGTGGCGAAAAGTTTCCTCAAAGATACCCAAGAGCTGAACATGTGTCTAATTTATCAAAGACAGGATAACATACAAAATACACATAAGAATTCATTTGGAGAACATGGATAAACTATTCTAGATATGGTATATGCAGTCATAGTTGGAAGCTAAATGAACAAAAAGTCATAGTTAAAGTTGAAGTCACAGATGTGTCACAAGGGATGTCAGGAAGTATTTCCTTATGAAAATGGGAATTAAGATCTGTGTCGCTGCAGATGATGTAATATATTGATGAGAATAATAGCAGTAAAAAAAAAACAGTGATGAACTTCAAGGAGACCTCAGTAAACAACAGATGTGGTCAGACAAGTGGCTTCTCGTATTTAAAGCAAACAACTGCAGTATCAAGAAAACTGGAAAAGGTGAGGACAGACCGAACTCAGAATGCAGCATAGAAAAAAAGCTACAAACATCAATGAGTGAAAAGAACCCTGGGGTGAATATAATATCAAGCATATTGTCAGAAATACATTTACACTGTATATCGTCAGCGCCAAATGCAAGAACTAAAAACAGCAAAATAGATTTCAAGAACTTAAAGAATCATTCAGAAGCTTGTATATAACATATTACGTATGTAGTCCCAGAATGGAGCCGCCACCTGTCCAACCAGGCTAGTACCAGAACTCAAGAGGAATGCATTATGAAGACAGACTGAAGGATATGAACCTGACAACCTGGGACAAGAGATAAACAGGGGGTGACCTAACTACGACATACACAGTCATAAGGGAAACTGACAGGGCAGATAAAAACAGGATGAAATATCCGGACCCAGCTCAAGGGGCCACGGATGGAAATTGAAAATAAAGATCAACCATAAGTATGTAAGGAATTATTTCTTTAGTCTCAGGGGAGATGAATCCTGGAATTAATTTAATGAGGCTGAGGCAGTGGTGGAGGCCAGCTCAGTTCATCGCTTAAGATGAGGCTCTAGAGGCCAAATATCAATGATGCCGATCCAAGTAGTCTAGGAGACGGGGCCAGGAGCTGAGTCCGGACCCCGTAAACGGGTACCACTTGGCAAGTGCAAATGGTTGAGTGCACACGTGTACACACACACACACACACACACACACACACACACACACACACACACACACACACACACACACACAATGCTGAAGAAATTTGTTTTTCTGGAGTTTCAACACGGTTAGGAAAGACTCTGAAGACCTGGACTGGGAGTAGTCTAGGTTTAAAGGTGAGAGGGAGAAAGAGGCGAGTGGGAACGAGAGGAGACAGAAGGATAGAGTGAAGATATGAATTAAGGAGAGCAGGGAGACGATCTAGCGAGAGGAGAGAGAGTCATACCAGCTTCAGAGATAAATCATGTAACGAACCAGTATGACTATAACTACTCACTATTAATCTCTCTGTCTGTCTGTCTGTCTCTCTCCCTATCCTATATCTTCCTCTGCTGCTTCCTCCTCCTCCTCTACCACACAGTAGCCAGACTCGCCACAACAACAAAAAAAAAAAAAGCGTCTATTGTGCTTTTGTTTACACTGATGACAGCGTCTAGAAGAAATACAAAAAGATAGTGATGAGGACCTACACAGCTCATCAAGGCCAAAATGACATTTTTTTTTTTTTTAAATTTTAAAACAAAGACAAAAAGAGAGAGACAGTAGAGCGAAGAACAAACAAAAGACATAACAGAAGTACTTACATTCAAGATCGAGGTTATCTGCTGAGAGGGATTTAATTATAGCTATTGATGCTTTTCTCACGAGAGAGGAAGACATAATAGTGAAGTAGAATGCTCTATCTTTCTCAACCTCTAGCCTCACTGCCAGCGTGAAAAATTCAGTACTGAAGACGGGCAGATACGCAATCAGAGGGTGTTAATATTACAACTGTTATACACACTAATATCACAAATGATATTACCAGTACCACATATAACCTAGATAGTCTATGCTATGACCTCAGAGCTCAGGTTTACATTTCTTACACACACGCATCTCTGGATTGATCCTCAGAACAACTGCTCCACAGTACAACTACTCCACATGTATGGTATATAATACCCACAAGATGAATAATTAGACATGTCCAGCATCTGGATACGTTTATTGTAGACGTTTCGCCATCCAGTGTCTTTATCAGTACAAAGTCAAGGACATTATTGGAAGACAGTAGAACTTTTTATAAAAGAAGAGGTAATCAGTCCCTGAGCCTTGAGCTGGTTAAGTGTACCGTAGTCGTGAAGACTGTTCACGATTACAGTATAGTATAGTTAGCTACCTTTGTCATTCATAAGAGTAACATCAAGACTTCAGCCACTACCACACGAGTGTCCGTAGTGTTCTACTTCCTGGCTCCACTATAGCTTATAATTGCTATCAAAAGATATATTAATTAGATTCCAGAGTGCTATGTTGGCACCTACTTTACCAGATAACAATCTATTCCAGCGTTCTGTGATTACTTTTGCCAAAAAAATACCTACATTTATTCCATTGCCTGTCCCAGGGTTTCATACCGTTGTTTTAAGTAATCAGAATCCCTCTGTTCTCTGAATAGATCATAGATAACGACAGAGAATTCGTTATAAACATCTTTTCCAGAATGCTACCAACAACAGTTGTGTAACACCCAGGAACGATCTGACTTCTATTTAAGCAGGAATAGTGCTAGGATATATACTTAACGCCTTTAATCCACCCTGGAGTGACTCCGTACCTAAGGATAGTGAACCCAAAGTGCTACCACTCAGCCTTTTTTTTTTTTTTTTTTTTTTTTTTTCTTTTTTTTGAGTATTAAAGATTTGAAAGAAAACAAGTTTAGTACTTTAAGCCTTGCTCCAATTGTTAATTTCTTAAATAATACAAGCTATATTGACACGGAGCAGCACATTCAGTGCTAAGCCTGAAAAATGTACTATTTCTAATGTGTATGTATTCGATATTTCTTTCAATTAAACATTCAATTCTACTACTTTTGCTGCTGGCAGCTAAACATTGTTAAGTGTACTCGATATTACTGCTAAGGTCCACTCTGATGTCCTCCTTTATCCCGCATAACGGGCTTCCAAACATTTTTATATTCATTTTTAGTTAACACTATAGCATCCAAAATGTTTCAGTGTACATTTAGCAGCAGTGAAGTATTTTCCACCTATGTGACTGCAGTGCCAACTTATCGAGGTCCCTATCAATATTTTCACTGTCGGCCACACAAGCGGCGAGTTTTCGCAATTTTGTTATTCACGAACTTTCAAAATTGTGGAACCCAGCCTTGTTCCCAGTTCATATTTGAAATTTTGGAAAAGAAATGAAGTCGAGGGCCGATTCATTAGAGATCCCAGGTCTCAAGGTCAACCACTCAGCTTCTTCAATTAAAACTACTCTCTGATTTCTGTGAGGGAGCCAAGCATTGATCCAGCCTCAAGTTTGTCTTGTATACCCCAGGATAAATTACCTAATTTACCACCATTGCTTGCATTAAAGAACGCTGTGTTTCTTACAATCACGGAATAGGTGTATAATAATCTGTAAAATCATATTTAGAAAGCCTAATGTTCTACTTTGTTTAGCGAATCTTAGAATGTATGTCTCAGACTCCCTTAATATTTATACACTTTAAGGAGTCCAGTAAATTAATTAGCAAGGGTCATTTATTATGAAATATTGATTTTCTGTTAAGTTACTGTATACGTTTTTACAGAAGTACATGTAAGTACTTAAATGTACTTCATTATTACACAGTACACAAATATAAAGACCTCTCTTATCTAAAGTGTTCTACACGATACTTACTGATTTTTGTGTATGATGAATGGATTTTATCCATAATCTATCTTGTTTAACGTCTCATTTCATCGTCAACAGACCTTGATTCACACATTGTATCGTGGCTTACTCAAAAAATTCCTATATTAAATATTTCTCCTGTTTCGTAGTGTCCGATTCTATATTATTGATTCCACTTCACTGTGACTGGAACACTTAGCTCCTCATCTCTCCCTTACTGACGAACACTATAACGAAGGACAGGTTTATGGTCTTCCTACCATACTGACTTTGTGCTATACACGAGATTTATTTAACACACACACACACACACACACACACACACACACACACACACACACACACACAGGCGCATATAACAGGGAGGGCACTGCAATGGATCAGGGAATACCTGACAGGGAGGCAACAACGAGTCATGGTACGTGAAGAGGTATCACAGTGGGCGCCTGTGACGAGCGGGGGTCCCACAGGGGTCAGTTCTAGGACCAGTGCTATTTTTGATATATGCGAACATGATGGAAGGAATAGACTCTGAAGTGTCTTTATTCGCAGATGATGTGAAGCTGATAAGAAGAATTAAATCGGATCAGGATGAGGCAGGACTGCAGAGAGACCTGGACAGGCTGGACATGTGGTCCAGAAACTGGCTTCTCGAATTCAACCCTGCCAAATGCAAAGTCATAAAGATTGGGGAGGGGCAAAGAAGACCGAAGACAGAGTATAGGCTAGGTGGACAAAGACTACAGACCTCACTCAGGGAGAAAGACCTTGGGGTGACCATAACACCGAGCACGTCACCGGAGGCACACATCAACCAAATAACTGCTGCAGTATATGGGCGCCTGGCAAACCTGAGAATAGCGTTCCGATACCTTAATAAGGAATCGTTCAAGACACTGTACACTGTGTATGTTAGGCCCATACTGGAGTATGCAGCACCAGTCTGGAACCCACACCTGGTCAAGCACGTCAAGAAGTTAGAGAAAGTACGAAGGTTTGCAACAAGGCTAGTCCCAGAGCTCAGGGGAATGTCGTACGAGGAAAGGTTAAGGAAATCGGACTGACGACACTGGAGGACAGAAGGGTCAGGGGAGACATGATAACGACATACAAGATACTGCGGGGAACAGACAAGGTGGACAGAGATAGGATGTTCCAGAGAGGGGACACAGAAACAAGGGGTCACAACTGGAAGCTGAAGACTCAGACGAGTCACAGGGACGTTAGGAAGTATTTCTTCAGTCATAGAGTCGTCAGGAAGCGGAATAGCCTAGCAAGTGAAGTAGTGGAGGCAGGAACCATACATAGTTTTAAGAAGAGGTATGACAATGCTCAGGAAGCAGAGGGAGAGGACCTAGTAGCGATCAGTGAAGAGGCGGGGCCAGGAGCTGAGTATCGAACCCTGCAACCACAATTAGGCGAGTACAGTTAGGCGAGTACACACACACTACAGTGAATGGACTGCTCAGTTAATCCTACATAATGCCAATCCCACGTCCTTGGAATAAAGTTTATCAGTTAAAGACTTTATGCAAAAACGTAAGCCTTCAAGACGCATCTTTATATATATATATATATATATATATATATATATATATATATATATATATATATATATATATATATATATATATATATATATATATATATATATATATATATATATATATATATATATATATATATATATATATATATATATATATATATATATATATATATATATATATATATATATATATATATATATATATATATATATATATATATATATATATATATATATATGCAGGACAAGCCAAGGGGGTGGAAATCTTTAGCTCAAGTACTTTCACACTCTTCAGTGCGTCATCAGGAGCTGTGCAATGTTGCAAGGGAGCAACCAAAGCTACTCTGAGACCTCTCCCTGCTTTGGTTGCTCCCTTGCAACATTGCACAGCTCCTGATGACGCACTGAAGAGTGTGAAAGTACTTGAGCTAAAGATTTCCACCTCCCTGTGGCTTGTCCTGCATAGCTAAGATTGCCCGTCTGCGATTGTTTGCATATATATATATATATATATATATATATATATATATATATATATATATATATATATATATATATATATATATATATAATATTATATTAGTATTGTAACCACGAACAGGTGGTATTTAATCAATAACAACATGCTGCTCTGGACTCCTTGGCTAGTCGCAGTGTTGTTAGTGATCAATACCACATATAAAATACTGCACGTTGTACTAGTACAGCAAACAGAGAGTAGAATGAAATTAGCCTATAGTCATCCACACCACCGTATGTCCTTGCGTAGCGAGTACAACATCTAGTTCTGCTGGATGCGCTTCTCTTAAGGATTGTGTGGTCCCGTGGATTAAGACGTCATGAGTTTTCGCCCACGATGAGGCAGGCCAAAGCAGCATGGGTTCGACTCCTTGGTTAGTCGCAGTGTTGTTGAGATATATATATATTATATATATATTATATATATATATATATATATATATATATATATATTTATATATATATATATATATATATATATATATATATACACAATCAGGAAACATGGATTTCTGTTATAGGCTGACTGGCTTAAGCATATATTTATTCCATAAGAGTAGAATGTTCTTCACATCTATATAGAAGATTTCATATATGTGATTAATTTACTGTTGAATATTATTTGAGAGAGACTTCTTAACGTCAGAGTTCTTGGCTCTACCTGGCCAACTCACGGAGCTCCTCCGAGTGTGACCTTCGGTTTCCCAACAACATCAACAGGAATGGTCCACCTCGTCCTACCTCGCTGCCCTAAAGAAACAACGTGGCACATCTCTTATGAAGTTATCAGGTATTATTTTGACTGTACCGTCTCTGTCAGTACTTGATGCAGCCCCACAAAACTGGTACACATCTATAATAACAGATGTGTACCAATTACGTGATTTTGCCAATAGTATTATGCTGTATGTGTTAAGAAACCGTTAAATGACGGGTATCATTATGAACTTCATTCTCATCACAGGGTTACCTGGGAGACACAGTACTGATAACATGCCAACTGAATTAAATTCATATACAGCCACAGCACAGCAATGAAGCCCCCCCCCCTCTCTCTCTCTCTCTCTTTCACACTCTTTAAGTACTAAAACCCACGCACAGCAATTAGTGGCCACGCACTACAGTCATTCTATGAAATTAACGTTTTTAATTCTCATGTTTAGTTAAACCGAGAGTTTATTTAATATATACATTCTCAAGCTCGGATATAATTTCCAAATTTCTCCTTAGTTACGTTTTGAAGAAATGTTGAATACTTAATAACTCTCAACCCTTTGACAATTATCTAATATTTGAAAGCCTATGTTTCTTCTTCCTCTTTCCTTTCCTTTATCTTTCTAATTCTTTACTTTATTCCTTTGTTCCCAATCTTGCTTTGATCTCTTACTCGACAAGTATATTTACAAAGCATAATGTAATCTCAGGTGCAGAACTGAAGAAATAAGTACACATGGACACACGTTAAACCCTTAGATTAGGGGCAGCCAAAATGTCGATAGGAATCTACCAGGAGATCGAAAAGCAATTTTAGTAGATCGGTGGATAATCAATTAATGTTAGAGATTACAAGGAACAGAAGGACGAGATCAATCTGTTGAATATAACCTTCCATCAAGGGTGAAAGATTTAATGCCTTTAAATTGCTACTCCACGTCTGCCATTGCATCTAGTATGACAGTCACCTGCAATACAGGCGAGAAAAGTCTCGTCATTATAGATAGCCATCAATGTTCGATATGTCGAATAAGGACAAATTATTACCACCCTCTATACTCTTTTCCTTTTAGCAACATTTATCCGCTTCCTAATTGTTGCAAATATTGACTATGATGTGAATGACTATGTTGAAGAATGAGAGACTTGTGCAGCATTTGGAATCTCTATTGAGTGAACTCCACCACACAGCGGCTTCTTCAGTCCCATGCAAAGAAGAACCGTAGAACAAGAGAAGGAGCTTGAGGTAATTAGTCCCTAAGCCTGGAATCGATGAGCTCAGTCTCTCAGTCAAGATTGATGGACTGAATACACTGATTCCAGGCTGAGGGACTAATTACCTCAGACTCCTTTTCTTTTTCTACCGTTTTGCTTCCTTGTATTGGACTGATGAAGCCACTGTGTTGCAAAATGTTTCTTCAATAACTTTTCCCAAATGTTGCACAATTGACAATGATCCTACTTTATTCATAATGACCTTGTTTAATATGGACAAATAAAATCCAGGGACTAAGTAACCTTTTGCAACCTACTTGATGAGAAAAAATATGTGAAAGTCAGAAAAGGTGACATGTACTCAACAGCATTTTTTTAATCTACCAACCTTTGAGAGATTATATCTTCAAACATGTAAAGCAACAGATCAAAACACCAATTCAATGTGTCAGATAATCACCTGATGATTGTTTGATGGTAGCCAGAAGTACCTATGATCCAACTAGACACGCATTATTGTCAACAGTCGCCCTTTGTTGTTTCACACAGGTCGTAGCCCACATCCGAATTTGTTCTTTGTTATAATACAGTTTATTTCATTGTGTCGCTGCTTATTTTGACATCGAGGACTAATTCTGTCTTTGGGAGACCATCCACCATACGAATTGTAGGAGCCTGTATCACACAATATTTTCTACTTAAATCATGGAGAGACAATTGCGAGAGGGAGCTGAACGAGCAGAACTTGAGAACGATGACTCCTCCAACTGACAGTGGATTTGCTGAGCACGTTGTGAAACGTAGTCTAAGCTCAAAAATTACTCTAATTAGTCAGATCAGTCTACTTTCGTGATAGATGTTTGATAATTGCTAAATTATGCTGCTCAGCCTGAACTAGTAGGTAATTTGGAATCCGTCTGAGGGCGGATTTTTCTTAGGGGAATTGGTGTACTAAGCAGGGAACACCGCCAGAGCTTCACTCAACGCCAGGCTAAGTACCTACGAGTCCTGTTAGTCTGTGATTGACACTAAACAAGCTACGTAAAAACTAAATATATTTCGATCCCCCTGTGCCTTAAAGCACGCAATACAAATAGTGTGAAGTGCTGAGTGAAATTGTAACGCAGTTAAATAATAATTTTGAGAATTTTAAATAAATCGGCAGACACATTACTGCATAGAAACTAATGTCCCAGTTTCAATAAATCTGGCAATTTTGGTCACGCACAGCACAAAAATAATTCAAACTATCAACTACGAAACACCAACTTTAAAGTCAGGCCGAGGAAGCATTATTATTATTAACGTCTTCTTATAGAGACCATAATTCTAAATTACACCAGTGTATATAGTTTGAAGCCGCTGAATAGTTGTAGTCTCAGTTTATCAGCGTTGAAGTTATAAAAGCCAGTCAGATTGTAATAATGTTGGTAGAATTACCGACAATATGTAAAGTAAAAGGACACACGTGCAACTAATGTGACATTTTATTGTGGCAACGTTTCGCTCTCCAGGAGCTTTGTCCAGCCGTTACAAACAGTACATGGACACAGAGGGTATATATAGACTCAGAGTGAGGTGCAATACTAGTGGTAGTAGTAGTAGTGACATGAGTTGTAGTAGTAGTAGTAGTAATAATACAATATGTTAGAACAATTAACTTGCACAAGAGTAAAGGATATAAAAGCTATTACTTGGGAAACAAAAATTGGTTAGACAAATATTTCTATTGGAGGCTGGATAGAGAAGGCCTATTTCAATGTTCATTAATTGTAATGTGCTTGTGTAGTATTAACAGGAGAGACTATATGATATTCACTAATAGCTGTTTCTAATACAATTAAACAAAACAACGGCAGCTTCACCATCTCCGAAGTCTTAGCAAGAATCCTCCTGAAAACAGTAAACCCTACCATCACATAGTCTCTCCTGTTATACTACACAAGCACATTACAAAGAATGAACGTTGAAACAGACCTTCTCTATCCAGCCTCCAATAGAAATATTTGTCTAACCAATTTTTATGTTTCCCAAGTAATAGCTTTTATATCCTTTACTCATGTGCAAGTTAATTGTTCTAACATATTGTATTATTACTACTACTACAACAACTTATGTCACTACTATTACTACAACTTATGTCACTATTACTACTACCACTAGTATTGCACCTCACTCTGAGCCTATATATACCCTCTGTGTCCATGTACTGTTTGTAACGGCTTGACAAAGCTCCTGGAGAGCGAAACGTTGCCACAATAAATTGTCACATTAGTTGCACTTGTGTCCTTTTACTTTACAAAAGCCAGTCACATGAGGTACTCTGATATAATCGCTTATAACAGCACTAAGTTTTTCAAATTACTCCATAAAAAGCCAAATATGAATCTACACTGGCCAGCAGTAAAGAAATAGGCTATCGACACACCAGACAGCAAGCAAATGTTATCTAGGCTCTGGCCACAAATTTATTACAAGTGTATTGAGCGCCCACTGATGTTAGGGACACACTGGTTAATTTAGCAGATCTAAACACTGATTTATATTTATTCTGAAAATATATATTTATTTCCACGGAAACACTTTTTTTGCCCAAAAGGCAGAGAGATTTCCATTTTCGCCAAAATTTGCTGTGGTTTATCACCTGTGGTTTATACCTTCGCCAATTATTCCTTCGTAGATGTTACCGCCATCAATGTCAATACTGTTCTTTAACCCACCTTATGGGCATGACCTGTACTCACTAGTGGGCCCCGCCCATGTGTGTTACTATTCTGAATTACTTCACCTCCCTTCTAGCTCTAATGCATGAGTTTTTCACGACTCTGTATTAATATGCAAAAGTCCAGTGAGATTTCGAAAAGTTTTGTCATTAAAGATACCCAAGTGCTGCACTTGTCGGTATTTTAAGTTACTGACGTAATGATAAGGAAGGGAATGATTTATATCAGTCGCTAGTGGTTTAATCAAAGTAACTTGTAGTGTTCTCACACGCCACCAGGAGGACACACCTAACCGTTATTATAGTGAAGATAATAGTACAGTATTGTGTGGAGCAACGTTATCGCTTCTGTAGAATACAATGATTAAGAAATCCAAGAACTTTAAAAAAAAAAAATTAAATCTATAAGAGGAAGAAAGTGTAAAATTCGGAAGAACGAAAGAGGACACATACAATAAAAGATCGGAGGAGGTAGTCTAAAGAAAAATTAGTTTGACTATTGGTAAAGTGTATGTATGTATGTATGTATATATATATGTATATATATATATATATATATAATGTCGTGCCTAATATGCAGAACTTGCGATCTTGACTTAAATAGCAACGTTCATCTTGCCATATAGGACAAGTGAAAATTTGTGTATGCAATAATTTCGCCAAAATTATTCTGAACCTAACGAAAAAAATATATTTCACTGTGTTTAGTATTAAATTACTGTAAACAAATCTAAAATATATTTAGTTGGGTTAGGCTAAAATAAATTGCGCTTGTTATAATAAGGTTAGGTAAGTTTTCTAAATTCCTTTTCGTGCAAAATTATAAATTTTTACATCAACATTAATGAAAAAAAATATATCTTTAAACGTATGAGAGAAAATTTTAGAAAGGACTTAATTTTAAATGAGCTCTTGCTAATTGACCAGTTTTACATATTCGGCACGACATATACAAATATATATATATATATATATATATATATATATATATATATATATATATATATATATATATATATGCAAATCAAGCGCACATACTTTCACACTTCTCAGTGCGTCATCAGGAGTTACGCAATGTTGCAAGGCTGCGACTGAAGGAGTAAGGGGAAGTTTTTCTCAGAATAGCGCAGAGTGGGCCTGTCGCCTCCTCCTGACACTCTTAGCATGTGGCCAGCGGTCAACGTCACACCCACCACTGCCACCATCACCCATCCCCCCATATGGGGTAAGACGGTTTTGAGAAGTCAAGAATTATGAAATTAGAAGATATTATAGTCTGCTCCAAACTTTTTCTAACCGTTTAGAACAGGGCTTGTGACTTGAGAAAATACGTTTCTCAGTGAATATTATATATATGGACTGCTATTATTCTGTGTAACCTATTAATAACAGAAAGGAAATGATTGTGTGCTTAGTCCATTTAAATGTCCTGTTCCCGAATGTTCTCAGGGGTACTGAGACGTATCCTTTATATTGTCTACAATTCTTCTCAGCATCGATTATTATGCCTTACTTGGGATTCTCCTATACCATTCCCATAATATTTCTATGATTCACATTTCTACTTCTAATATCCTTTAACCCACTACCTATGCAATCAGGTAATCTTGTCAATGTATGGTGCAATCACACCTAAATGCGTTTTATAACTGTACATCAACTGGCGTAGCATGGTGTTTTGGTGCGTCGAGCGTCACCAATCTATCATGAGACCACCTGGCATAACGAGCAATCCTATGATTTTGTATAGTATTGCTGTTTAAGATTGTGTACAATAGAATCTACTAGATAGCTATCGAGCTTGTATAACTCATAATTTGAGTTATATTTACGGTATTCCCGTCATGTTTCAAGAGAAAATTCAATTATGTTTCTGTCTATGACAGAACTGTTTGGTACAATAATTTGGGCAGAATCCCATCCCGGTGGGTGATTACAGGAGCTAACGTGGTTAAAGATAGCGTTCGACTCCTGCCCTGTCCCGACTGAGTATCTATGTTGGGCTATTCTGGTTTCCAGAATTTTACCTGTTTGACCTTTTCCATATATATATATATATATATATATATATATATATATATATATATATATATATATATATATATATATATATATAAAGTGCAGTATGCATGTTGGGATTTGGATAATAGTGGTGGTGTTGAGGGGATCCTGCCAGCGGTGGTGTGGAGGAGGTTTTGTTTACCTCTTGCGTTCAGCCGGGGTCCGAGGGATGGGGGGTTGGAAACTGGTCGCTCACGACACCGTCATTGAATGCTCAGCAGAACACCTCAGATGAGGGAATAAATAGCGACATGAGCAAATTTGCTGATGACACCAAAATAGGCAGTCCAATTCATTCTAATGAGGACACTAGAGCATTCCAGGATGATTTGAATAGACTGATGCAATGGTCGAAGAAGTGGCAGATGCAGTGTAATATAGACAAATGCAAAGTTCTAAATGTTGGACAGAAAAATAACCATGCCACATATGAACTAAATTATGTAGATCTTATTACTACTAATTGCGAAAAGGATTTAGGATTTCTGGTTAGCAGAAACCTAAAACCAAGACAACAGTGCATTAGTGTTCGCAATAAAGCTAACAGAATTCTTGGCTTCATATCTAGCAATGTAAAAAGAGAGCAAATGAGAGAGTGGGCGAGATGTTATCAACAAATTTTGTTGAAAATAAGAAAAAGTTTTGGAGTGAGATTAACAAGTTAAGAAAGCCTAGAGAACAAATGGATTTGTCAGTTAAAAATAGGAGAGGAGAGTTATTAAATGGAGAGTTAGAGGTATTGGGAAGATGGAGGGAATATTTTGAGGAATTGTTAAATGTTGATGAAGATAGGGAAGCTGTGATTTCGTGTATAGGACAAGGAGGAATAACATCTTGTAGGAGTGAGGAAGAGCCAGTTGTGAGTGTGGGGGGAAGTTCGTGAGGCAGTAGGTAAAATGAAAGGGGGTAAGGCAGCCGGGATTGATGGGATAAAGATAGAAATGTTAAAAGCAGGTGGGGATATAGTTTTGGAGTGGTTGGTGCAATTATTTAATAAATGTATGGAAGAGGGTAAGGTACCTAGGGATTGGCAGAGAGCATGCATAGTTCCTTTGTATAAAGGCAAAGGGGATAAAAGAGAGTGCAAAAATTATAGGGGGATAAGTCTGCTGAGTATACCTGGTAAAGTGTATGGTAGAGTTATTATTGAAAGAATTAAGAGTAAGACGGAGAATAGGATAGCAGATGAACAAGGAGGCTTTAGGAAAGGTAGGGGGTGTGTGGACCAGGTGTTTACAGTGAAACATATAAGTGAACAGTATTTAGATAAGGTTAAAGAGGTCTTTGTGGCATTTATGGATTTGGAAAAGGCGTATGACAGGGTGGATAGGGGGGCAATGTGGCAGATGTTGCAAGTGTATGGTGTAGGAGGTAGGTTACTGAAAGCAGTGAAGAGTTTTTACGAGGATAGTGAGGCTCAAGTTAGAGTATGTAGGAAAGAGGGAAATTATTTCCCAGTAAAAGTAGGCCTTAGACAAGGATGTGTGATGTCACCGTGGTTGTTTAATATATTTATAGATGGGGTTGTAAGAGAAGTAAATGCGAGGGTCTTGACAAGAGGCGTGGAGTTAAAAGATAAAGAATCACACACAAAGTGGGAGTTGTCACAGCTGCTCTTTGCTGATGACACTGTGCTCTTGGGAGATTCTGAAGAGAAGTTGCAGAGATTGGTGGATGAATTATGTAGGGTGTGCAAAAGAACAAAATTAAAGGTGAATACAGGAAAGAGTAAGGTTATGAGGATAACAAAAAGATTAGGTGATGAAAGATTGAATATCAGATTGGAGGGAGAGAGTATGGAGGAGGTGAATGTATTCAGATATTTGGGAGTGGACGTGTCAGCGGATGGGTCTATGAAAGATGAGGTGAATCATAGAATTGATGAGGGAAAAAGAGTGAGTGGTGCACTTAGGAGTCTGTGGAGACAAAGAACTTTGTCCTTGGAGGCAAAGAGGGGAATGTATGAGAGTATAGTTTTACCAACACTCTTATATGGGTGTGAAGCATGGGTGATGAATGTTGCAGCGAGGAGAAGGCTGGAGGCAGTGGAGATGTCATGTCTGAGGGCAATGTGTGGTGTGAATATAATGCAGAGAATTCGTAGTTTGGAAGTTAGGAGAAGGTGCGGGATTACCAAAACTGTTGTCCAGAGGGCTGAGGAAGGGTTGTTGAGGTGGTTCGGACATGTATAGAGAATGGAGCGAAACAGAATGACTTCAAGAGTGTATCAGTCTGTAATGGAAGGAAGGCGGGGTAGGGGTCGGCCTAGGAAAGGTTGGAGAGAGGGGGTAAAGGAGGTTTTGTGTGCGAGGGGCTTGGACTTCCAGCAGGTATGCGTGAGCGTGTTTGATAGGAGTGAATGGAGACAAATGGTTTTTAATACTTGACGTGCTGTTGGAGTGTGAGCAAAGTAACATTTATGAAGGGGTTCAGGGAAACCGGCATGCCGGACTTGAGTCCTGGAGATGGGAAGTACAGTGCCTGCACTCTGAAGGAGGGGTGTTAATGTTGCAGTTTAAAAACTGTAGTGTAAAGCACCCTTCTGGCAAGACAGTGATGGAGTGAATGATGGTGAAAGTTTTTCTTTTTCGGGCCACCCTGCCTTGGTGGGAATCGGCCAGTGTGATAATAAAAAAAATATCTAGCAGTATAAATAATAGAAATCTTCAGGTACTTCTTCAACTCTACATATCCTTGGTTAGGTCTCATTTAGACTATGCTGCTCAGTTCTGGTCACCGTATTACAGAATGGATATAAATGCTCTGGAGAACGTACAGAGGAGGATGACAAAGATGATCCTTACTCTGTCTCCCTACGATCCCCGTTGGGGAGGGGAACCTTTACCAGCGTCGTCTTCGCCTTGATTTACACGATGAGCTACGCAGATCGTGTAAAGATCAAACCAACATACGGTACCGTTGATGATTCATCGAAGATTGCTCTTGCAACTATTGTTCAAGGAGCACTGCAAGTAAAATTCAACACCATATTGTCACTGAAAGAAGCATTCATTGTTGTGTGTCACGATGATGCTGAAGCAGAGAAGTTACTTACTACAGAAGCCACCACTACTCTTACTGCCCTCAGGGCAAGGAAATCAGTATTCCTTAAAAAACTTGACAAGATTCTGACTTCTCAATCAGCTGCTGAACTCAAGTCATCCATCGAGACGCAATATACTTGGGCTACTGTTGACAGCATTACAAAAATCCCAAATGCAACGTCCATGCTCAAGATCACCTTCACCGACGTGAACATGGCTGCCACTGCTCTGAACGAAGGTCTTTCTGTCTACTACTACTCTATCAGTCCTACCTACATTGAAGCAGAGAGATATCACTACATCCAACATTGCTGGAACTGTTATTCATACCATCACAGCACCAAAGCATGTCCAGTAAAAGACAAGAAGTTCTGCACTACATGTGGTAGTGAGGGACACGCCTTCAGTTCCTGCAACGCTGCTGCTTCATCACAACCAGCGTGCTTAAACTGCAAGAGTAATGACCACCATACACTGGCAACAAAATGTCCTACAAGAAAGGATATTATGAAGAAAACACAAGATGCAGCAAAGAAAAAACCTACAAGCAACACTCCAACGTATGCAGCAATTGCAAAGATACAAGCAAACACTACAAAATTACTTCAAGCATCTACTCAGCCTGCCTCCACCATCATCACTCCTCCAACATGTGACGTAACCAAGATCCACTACTGCTTACTATACGCTCACATGCAGAACATGGCTGTACCTGGATCCTTTAACTCTACCATCAACGAGTTATTTGCATTAAATAATATGCCTTCATTTACATTTCCAGCATCTCCACCTTCTGAAGAAATTCTCAAATTCACCAAAAACTTAATCGCCAACTCTTCTGCAGAAGTTCCATCAACACCACCAACTAGTGACGTCAATCCAACAACGACCAATGAGAAGCCTCCACCGCCACCACCTCTCACTGAATCCAACCAATCAGAAGCCTTACCACCAGAAACATCTTCTAATTCGTCTACTGAAGTTGAAAACGAAGCAACACCACCTTCCTCTACTCCACCACCGCCTCTCTACTTAGCTCACGTCGATTACCTGGAACACCATGGGTTAAACACAAAGGACTCATATTCTACACCACGAGGCTATACCCTGCAAGCATGACTCGCCTAGAACTCATCCAACATCTCCAAGACAATACTGTATCGTACCAAAGCGAAGAAAGACCATTCCCTACCTACAACCAGATACTCCACCAACTCCAAACCAACGAATACTACTACAACTCTCCCATAAGTGTGATACAACTCTCTCGAAAACAATTTACTGCACTGATAAACGGTTTAAGACCATAACCAACTCATCCTGCTTGCTGCCTTCTGACACTCCCAGCTCCTGCCGCTGCCTTCGCCATCCTCTCCTAGTGAGCCAAGCAATGACATCAGTCAAGCCTCTCTATCTGCGTCTCCAGTACTTTTGTACCACATGTCCCAAAGTGGTTGGGCCACTTGCCTTGATTCTTCCTCTTCCCCTCCTCCCCATCCTTTTCCAATTATTTCCATCCTTCCTTATCCTTCTTCCTTCCCATCTTACGACAGCTCTCGTCGTCCCCGATCAATCTCGAGCCCATGTATCAGAAATCTTCCCTATTGAGGATAGACTGAGGGCCCTGAATCTGCACTCTCTCGAAAGGCGTAGAATTAGGGGGGATATGTTCGAGGTGTATAAATGGAAAACAGGAATAAATAAAGGGGATGTAAATAGCGTGCTAAAAATTTCCAGCCAAGACAGGACTCGTAGCAATGGTTTCAAATTCAGATTCAGGAAGGATATAAGAAAGCACTGGTTTGGTAACAGAGTTGTGGATGAGTGGAACAAACTCCCGAGTACAGTTATCCAGGCTAAAACGTTGTGTAGTTTTAAGAATAGGTTAGATAAATTCATGAGTGGGTGTGGGTGAGTGGGTGTGGGTGGGTGTGAGTTGGACCTGACTAGCTTGTGCTGCTGGGTCTGGTGCCGTGCTCCTTCCTTGAGTGGGGGTGACCAGACTGGGTGGGTCATTGGGCTAATCCGGAGGGGGGGATCCATAGACCTGCACCGCATGGGTCAGTAGGCCTGTTGCAGTGTTCCTTCTTTCTTATGTTCTGTGGCATGCAGAGAGTACGTAACCTTTATTTGGCGCATGTACACACCCTCATTCACAGGCTATCTCCCCCAACCAGCGAACCAGGTGACTGAGGGTTGACGATGGGGCCCCGTCATACAACCAGTAACCAGGTTCCAGCCAATATGAAGATGGTTTTGGCAATCGCAGAGGTTATGTGGGTACCACTCTCATGTCTGCCCTTGTCATTCCCATTCTAGAGCTGGTTGAATCACGGTCTGCTCTCTAGTGGCTTCTATTCTGCCTTGCTTACCGTGGAGTGCACTAATACCTATCGCTGTACATAGTGTATATAGTGTACATACTTCTGTTCTAAATTGGTGAAGGATAATATAAGTCAAAAGTTTTCAGCTATGTTTATTTTGCTCCCTTTACACCCAGGATAACAGGCCATTTGGACTCCTGGGTTGTAATATGTTCTTATATTAATTAACAGTGAGAGCATGGTGATTAGTGTGTCAAATGGCGAGGTTTTTCTTTTTTCTAAATGGAATAATAAGCATATAACAATTAGTAAAAGTTAGTCAGAGATGACCATCTTTAGTGAACACACAGCCACTCCTTCCGCCCCCCCCCCATCCCTGGTCACCTCCCCTCATCCCAGTCTAGGCCCACTGACTTCCTGACCAAGGGTGTTGCAGTTCAGTGTCCCACCAATTTCTCGCTCTTCCGCTCGCTACTCCCCCACCCTCATAACCCATGCATCCATGCTGTCCTTCACCTGTTACCCTACAACTAGCGTTCTCCCATCCCCAAGATGTCAGCAATGTCACAAGAAGTCCCGGGTTCCCAGGAATCTTCACGACAGAGCCAAAGCCGTCGTTCACGAGGCATCTGCCAGTTGTGCCACAGGGAATGTGCACTCAGTCCCTCAACTGGCAACATCCGTGCACACAATGGATGTCTAGGCTCCAGGAGAGCTCCAAATGGGAACAACCAACAGCCCCTCTCAGCAGAGCTGACAGCTACCGTGACTTCAACTCTACAGAGGACCTCAAATCTGCAATCAAATTAACATCCACTAGGACTCTAACACACATCCCCAAAGCAGCTCGCACTCAAGCTCCTAGCAGATTCACTGACTTTCTGAAGAAAGTCAACGATGCTCCTTCAAACAACGGATCCTGGCACAACCTACTGCTTTTTGACAATGCCTATTTGGCTGTCCCACCAAGGAGGGACAAGTCACTAGCAACACATGCTATTAGGGCAATAAATGCGTTCCCTAGGGATGACAACCTCGTCCGTCTCCCCACTAGGGCGACAAACACCCGCCAGGCAAATGCCAACAACAGGACACCCGACACCTCAAAAAATCAGAGCCCAGATTAGCAAAAAAATAATAGAGGGTAATACTATTGGAGCTCTGAGGCTTATAACCAGTGAGGATACCATCGCTTTTATGAACGTCAGTACGGCACAAGCTCTGAAGGGCAAACATCCACCCAGGGCTCTCAGTACCAACATTGACCTCCCTGACACTGCAGCAGGCGAAGAACATCTATCCTTACACGATGCTGAGGTTTATAAAGCCGCTATGTCATTTCCACAGGGCTCAGCAGGAGGTTTCACCGGTTCAAGGCCTCAACACTTAAAACAAATGCTCAGTCCAGCACTTGGTGATGTTTCAGAGAGGCTGCTGTCTGAACTCACCAAATTTTCTAACCTGTGCCTGGCTGGCAGTGTCCCAGAGGCCATTAGACCCCATTTCTTTGGTGCCTCATTGTGTGCCCTCCGGAAAAAGGATGGAGGAATCAGGCCCGTTGCAGTGGGCAACACACTTCGGCGCCTAGTCGCCAAGGCTGCAGTAAGAAGGGTGAGTCAAGAGGCTGCTGCAATGCTGAAACCAACTCAGCTCGATTTTGATGTTCAACAAGACTGTGAAGCAGCTGGCCACGCAGCACGACTATACATCAACAACATGCCCGATGCAAAAGCCTTGATCAAATTGGACTCTGCTAACACTTTCAACTTAGAAGGGATGCTGCTCTCCAAACAGTTTCTAAAAACTTCCCTTCCCTCTATCCCTTCATAGAATCGTATTATAGTGTGACTTCTAAGCTATTGTTTGGGGACCATGAAATTGACTCGTGTCAGGCTGTGCAACAGGGTTACCCTCTCGCCCCCCTTCTATCCTGTTTGGTCAATGAGCTCAATATCTGGTTCTTGGACGATGGTACCCTAGCTGGCACAACAGAATCTCTCCTAGAGGACATCAGTAAAATTAAAGACATGGGAGAAAGCCTGGGCCTATTTTTAAACCCCACCAAATGTGAAATAGTTTCTACCAATCGACAGATGATCCAGAATATTAGCGATGTTTTACCAAGAGCACGAGCCATTGATCCAGCCAATAGCACTCTCCTTGGTGCTCCTCTTGGGTCCAATGCCATCGATCTGATCCTAGAAAAATAAGTCTCAGACCTCCGGACGATGGAAAGCAGGATGAAAGACATTGACACACATGATGCCTTCTACCTACTCACCAGGTACCTACCAATCCCGAAACTTACCTACTTTCTGAGATGCTCCCCAGCCTTCAGCAGTCCGAAACTCAAGGAATGTGACTCTCTCCTTAAGACCATGCTAGTGTGTGTATTGAATCTTTCCCTTGAAAATGGACAGTGGTTGCAAGCCTCACTTTCGGTCAGGCTTGGAGGGCTGGGAGTACGCAGATCCTCCCAAATTGCTCTACCAGCTTTCCTATCCTCTTCCATAGCATCAAATGAGTTAATAAGACAAATTCTTCCTGATAACCTCAGTGACTCGGCAGGAATACAGAACCCTAACTATGCCAGTGCCATCACTGAATGGGAGACTCTTGCTGCTCCAGCACCAAACCCTAGTGCAGCACTGGCTTACAGTCAAGCTGGGATGGCCTCATCGCCGAAAAGGTGCTTGCCAACATGCTCAGGGTTGCAACATCAGACAGAGAGATTGCCCGTCTCCAAGCTGTGAGCGCACCTCACTCCGAGGACTTCCTCCAAACAGTTCACATATCGGCAATGGGAACGTGCCACGACCCCAAGACCCTGTATTGTAGATGAATGGTTCAGAGAACCGACATGTTGATAAATTAGACACATGTGCAGCTCTTGGGTATCTTTATTGAGGAAACGTTTCGCCACACAGTGGCTTCATCAGTCCATACGTAGGAGAAACGAAGAACAGGAGGAGAATGAGGTAATCAGTCTCTCAACCTTGAGTCGATGTGTTCAGTCCATCAATCTTGAATAGAATACAGCATATGAGCGGAGAAGCAGCTTATAAACCGTATGGCAGGAGATGTGCAGCAGTCATAGGTGGTGTCACATTTGTTCAATGTGGAAGTAGGTCGTGCCCAAGAATTAGGCAAGCGAAGAATTCCTAAGTATTAAGATCCCAAGAAGTTGCAGTGTCTGACAGGTTTGTAGAAGAATGGTTCAGCGAACCGACATGTTGATAATTTAGACACATGTGCAACTCTTGGGTATCTTTATCGAGGAAACGTTTCGCCACACAGTGGCTTCATCAGTCCATACGTAGGAGAAACTTGAAGAACAAGAGGAGAATGAGGTAATCAGTCCCTAAGACCCTCCGTATTGCAGTGGCTCTGCGCCTTGCTGCCTCAATTCACACGAAATATACGTGTATTTGCGGCGATGCACAAGCCGATCAATATGGTCTACATGGTCTTAACTGTTCCAAAACCAAGGGTTGGCATGCAAGACACAATGAGGTCAATGATACCATAAAGAGAACCCTTGCTACAGCTGGATGCCCAGCCGAAAGGGAGCCCCGATCACTAGCAGCCAACAATACCCACAACCCAGCAAATCCGCCCTGATGGAATCACCATCCATCCTTGGAAGAATTTCAAGCTCTTAGCATGGGACTATACCTGTATGTCCACACTGGCTGACATTTATATCCATCACAGTGTTGGGCGACAGGGAGGAGCTACTGACCACAGTGAGTAGTACAAGATCGGCAAGTACAGGGACATAAGCCAACAGTATCAATTTGTCTCAGTGGGATCAGAGACCTTGGGATCATGAGGAAAACATGCCACACGTTTCCTTAAAGAACTGGGTTCCAGACTCATCGACACCACCAGGGACCCAAGGGCAGCCACTTTCATGTTCCAGTGCCTCAGCGTGGTCATCCAGAGGGAATATGCATGCTGCATACTGGGCTCGCGTCCGGCTTCGGAGGAGATTCATGACCTTTGTTATATTGTACCTATGTACTCATGTTTGTGTTTTCTATCAATGTATTATGTCTATTAATAAAGTACATATATAATATAAATAATACGGGGTGGTAGGAGAATGAAATATTCAAACAGCTCCGGGAAGAACCTTGAGTTTTCCCTGAGGTACGTATCCCACCGAGGCGGGGTGGCCCAAAAAGAAAAACAAAAGTTTCTGTTTTTAAATTTAGTAATTTATACGGAAGAAGTGGTTACTAGTCTCTTGCTTCCGGCATTTTAGTCGCCTCTTACAACACGCATGGCTTACGGAGGAAGAATTCTGTTCCACTTCCCCATGGAGGTAAGAGGAAATAAACAAGAACAGGAACTAGAAAGAAAATAGAAGAAAACCCAGAGGGGGTATGTATATATATGCTTGTACATGTATGTGTAGTGTGACCTAAGTGTAAGTAGAAGTAGCAAGACGTACCTATAATCTTGCATGTGTATGAGACAGATAAAAACACCAGCAATCCTACCATCATGTAAAACAATTACAGGATTCCACTTTACACTCACTTGGCAGGACGGTAGTACCTCCCTGGGCGGTTGCTGTCTACCAACCTACTACCTATTATATATATATATATATATATATATATATATATATATATATATATATATATATATATATATATATATATATATATATAACATGATGCCTTTTTGTGGTCGAGGACAAAAATAAATGCAAATTCTCTATGTCATATTCAAGTAAAAACTTACTAGACCACAGCTTGGTCAAGAATCTTCCAGGACAAAGTTGAAGTGATGGACAAAATTCACAAGATTGGAACAAGTTCCGGTAATGAATTACAGGGATCACCAGGGACTCCTCCGAACATTGTATGCGTCCTCTCTCATTTTTTCTAATATTGCAATTTTTTTACCTTATAAACTCCACTTTCAAAAATTTCTGAATTTCATATAACCTTTGTATTATACAGAAAAGAAAACGTGTTCATCAAATCATTATTATCATCACCATGTTCTTTTAAAGGTAAATTTTAAAAACAATTTGGGAAAAGTTTCCAGATAAAAAGAAAAAGTTTTTCTGTGCCGGTTTTCTTGTTTTTGTTCTTCAGAAGAACAGCGGCTAACAGCAGTGTTCTATTTAAATAATTATGAAGGTTATACAAAACCTGGCATTAAATGCTTTTGTTCCAAGATTTTGTGTCGAGTGTTTGGCAGAGTGAGGATAGATGGTGTGTAGGTGGGTGGTGTGTAGGTGGGTGGTGTGTAGGTGGGTGTGTGGGTGGGTGTGTAGGTGGGTTGTGTGTAGGTGGGTGGTGTGTAGGTGGGTGGTGTGTAGGTGGGTGTGTAGGTGAATGGTGTGTAGGTGGGTGGTGTGTAGGTAGGTGATATGTAGGTATGTGGTGTGTAGGTAGGTGGTGTGTAGGTAGGTGTGTAGGTGAATGTGTAGGTGGGTGGTGTGTAGGTGGGTGGTAAGTGAATGGTGTGTAGCTGGGTGTTGAGTAGGTGGGTGTGTAGGTGGGTGTTGTGTAGGTGGGTGCTGTGTGATTGTTTAGGTGGTGTTTAGGTGGGTGGCGTGTAGGTGGATGCTGTGTAGGGTGGTGGTGGGTAGGTGGATGCTGTTTAGTTTGGTGTGTAGGTGGGTGCTGTGTGATTGGTGTTTAGGTGGGTGTTTAGGTGGGTGGTGTGTAGGTGGGTGGTGTGTAGGTGGGTGGTGTGTAGGTGGGTGGTGTATAGGTGGGTGGTGTGTAGGTGAATGGTGTGTAGGTGAATGGTGTGTAGGTGAATGGTGTGTAGGTGAATGGTGTGTAGGTGGGTGGTGTGTAGGTGGGTGGTGTGTAGGTGGGTGGTGTGTAGGGTGGTGTGTAGGTGGGTGGTGTGTAGGTGGGTGATGTGTAGGTGGGTGGTGTGTAGGTGGGTGGTAGGTGGGTGGTGTGTAGGTGGGTGGTGTGTAGGTGGGTGGTGTGTAGGTGGGTGTGTAGGTGGGTGGTGTGTAGGTGGGTAGTGTTTAGGTGGGTGGTGTGTAGGTGAGTGGTGTGTAGGTGGGTAGTGTAGATGGGTGGTGTGTAGGTGGGTAGTGTAGATGGGTGGTGTGTACGTGGGTGTGGAGGTGGTGTGTAGGTGGGTATGTAGGTGGGTGGTGTGTGGGTGAGTGGTGTGTGGGTGAGTGGTGTGTGGGTGAGTGGTGTGTAGGTGGGTAGTGTTTAGGTGGGTAGTCTGTAGGTGGGTAGTGTTTAGGTGGGTAGTCTGTAGGTGGGTAGTGTTTAGGTGGGTAGTGTTTAGGTGGGTGGTGTGTAGGTGGATGTTGTGTAGATTGATGGAGTGTCGGTGGAGTGTAGGTGGGTGGTGTGTAGATGGATGCTTCGTAGGTAGGTGGTGTGTAGGTGGATGCTGTGTAGGTGAAAAGCAACAAGTTTCCTAAGTAACTTTTCCTTCGAGAGCAATTATTACAATGTCATGACAATAAATAAACCCCTTAAATTTGTTCCATTGCGCTCTCTCCATGAACAAATAATTCGTTATTTACTCTGAATTAATCAATTATGATTGGTAAGAGGCGATATCGATCCTACTAAGATGATAGAAGTGCGCCTTGAACACAAGTATATAAACTGTTCAGATTTTACATTTTTGGACGTGCATGTTTTTAATGGAACTATTGGTACGTCAGATCAATATTAATGGTAACTATGGTTAATGGTAGATGGAGAATAGCGTCAGAGGTGAGATGAAAATAAATAAACTGAAGGAGATATTAAGCAGAAAGATAAAAGCAATTTTGAAAGTGAATGAACTACAGAAGACATTTAGTGGGAAGAATTAAGCAAGTTTTGGTAGAATGATGAATAAGAGTACACATGTTGAGCTCGATGTGTTAAGGGGCAGATAGAAGAATACATTAAGGGGCAGATAGAAGAATACATTAAGGGGCAGATAGAAGAATACATTAAGGGGCAGATAGAAGAATACATTAAGGGGCAGATAGAAGAATACATTAAGGGGCAGATAGAAGAATACATTAAGGGGCACATAGAAGAATGCAGTACTGAAGTGAGTAAAGTTTTGTGATTATAAGAATGGGTAAGTAATGGAAGATTAGTGATTGTGGAATGTTTATATAGAGGTGATAAAAGAATAAAATACTAGCACATGAGGGCCTTTTTCGAAAAAACAAAAAAAAATATATTCGAAAAACAGAGTACAGTGTTATAAGGAACAGTTTATACAACGAATATTTACATAACGAACGATAAGCATTTTTTATTTTTTCGTTCTGATTTATTTTTATTACAATTAATATTAATACTCTTTATTTCAGGAGTTTAAATGCTCATTTATTCACTTTTTTACAAATTTATATTATATTTTTCATTGTTAAATGGTTGTATTTGGAGGCCTCGAATGAACGCTATAACGAACGAACGCTATAACGAACGAACGCTATAACGAACGAACGCTATAACGAACGAACGCTATAACGAACGAACGCTGTAACGAACGAACGCTATAACGGACGAACGCTATAACGGACGAGGTTCTAGAACCAATTAAATTCGCTATAACATACCTCACTGTATATAAAGAAAAAAAAAGATAAGTAAAACGAGTGGTAAGTTAAAATGGAATATATTTTTAAAGCGTTATAATGTAAATAATGAAGATATATATAAAAACGGAGACCAGGAGATATGGTGCAGCTTACGTAAAATAAACTTTGTTAAGTGAAGACAAGTACAACTAATGTGACAAACTATTGAGGCAACGTTTCGCTCTCCATGAGCGAAACGTTGCCACAATAAAATACCGGTAATTTTACCAACATTCCAAAATGAACTTTAATTTCCGGAGCAAGGAAGCATTTTTTAAATGTTAGTAAAACAGCGTTTTTAGTAGGTGTAAGACATTCGTGGTTGGCAGGGCCCATATAGTGTACACCTGTTATAGTAAATGATTGAATTTTGGATATAAAGCCAAGCAATAGATAACTTCTTTGATGACAGAATACAATTATCCATAAGTTACATTTAGCGAACTAGTCAGATTTCACAGTTTGTCCAAGGTGTCCATATAAGGTTATTATGAGTGTAAACCTTGATCCCTTGAACTCATTACATGCTATTGACCATTGCAGACAATTTTTATTTTTCAGGTAACATCGTTCCGTGTTGTTGTCCGTCTTGCACTTCTGATTCTCTTCAGGATTGTTTCTGGTGCCTGCTGTAAATCTTTTTTTCGTGGTTCAAGTGGACCATTAACCAATATCCATCCATAACCTTCCGGATTAGAGAGCATATGCATATTCATACATGATCTGGATCACATAGCGTATCCATATCCATCCGCTATTGAACTTGAAATTAAAAATTGGCGCTGTGGTATCTTGCTGCTTCTGAACAGAAGAGTTCGCAGAAACTCTTTCGAAATCACAGAGCAATGAAGTGGATCCAGTCTTTCGCCTAAGGTACGATAGTACAGGCAGACAAGCGCCTCTCCAGCTGTTTGCTACTCTGCGGATTACTTCTGTCTGCTTCTTAATATGTACGAGGCTCGTCAGCTAAGTCAAAGCCCTTTCCTAACGTCAAAGAAACGTAACACTGAGAAAAGGGATACCTTTCTCGGTTGTTGCGCGATCCGAGATAGGAATCCAGGTAATAGCTAACTCAGTGCCTTGTATCTCAATAGACGCAAACAGGATTAGTGCCAACGTGCAACACAAGTTTCTAAAGCATCAAAATATTCGCATTGTAGGATTCAAGCGAATCAGAATTATCAATCACAGTTATCATATGGACACTAATATCCCAATTAAAAAGAGGACAAATTAAAAATACACAACCCCAAACTAATTCAAACTTTACACTAAGAAACACCAGCGGACACGCCAATATAAGGATACATACTCATATTAACCCAGAGAGACAAATATCCTAAATCACACTAGCGTAGTAAGTTTCAAGCCGCTCAAAAGTTGCATTATTAAATTTTCAGCAAAGAAGTGTTGAAGATAATAGGGTGAGGCACTCAAAAATAATAGCAG
This sequence comes from Cherax quadricarinatus, assembly GCF_038502225.1. Lineage (NCBI taxonomy): Eukaryota > Metazoa > Arthropoda > Malacostraca > Decapoda > Parastacidae > Cherax > Cherax quadricarinatus. The sequence goes on along the minus strand of NC_091361.1, from coordinate 10,969,019 downwards.
GAAAAATAATATTTCAATTTTCCCAATTTCTTCCATAAGAGAGAAATTCAGACCTACTCGGACCACAATCAAGCTAACGTCTCCTCCAAGCAAGAATAAACAAGTCAGGAACCAACTGTTCATTAAATTTTGGGTGCAAAGCACTGAAGTTTTTAGCAATTGTCTTAAGAATAGACATTTAAAATAACTTTACATACACGAGATTTAATCTAGGATAAGCCAGTAAAATCATACATTATGTCTCGTTACTGATCAAGAGAGAGTTATATCACGAAAGCCAAATAGTTTAATAAAACTGGGAGATTAAAACTTACACAACCTAAAATAAATGAAAAGCTCGTTTGAGGACAACATTTCAGCACTGAAAGTTTGAAGGTGATAAAATGATGGATTCTAAAGGGGGCGTTGACCCCGGAAACCCTCTCCAGGTAAACTCCAGGTAAAGTTTCAACTATACAGCTTAATCTTAAATATGTTTTGTACATTTCATAAAATGTTTGCTATTTGATTGATGCCGTTTAGAAATATTACATTTTAATCAGAAGAGCTAAATCCACAGGGGTTTGTAGGGTGTGAAGAATGAGAAGCAACCAGATTCGGACTAAGAAAAGGTACGTTAGCTCTAATTCCTCGTATCAAGAACCCTTCACTAGCATCAAGGCACCCTCCTTGAGGAGGTATATTCCAGTTACTAAATGCAAAATAATTCCGTACTATTTAGAAATTAAAAATGGCACAATGGCAACTGATAGTGAAAGACTATCAGGGTTCTAAGTACGAGGAAGGAGCTTGGTGTTCCTAGCATCAGTGATCGGATTATTGACATTGTACTTATATTAGAAAGCTAAGAATTGAACCAGATATTTTTACTACAAGCCTTTCTAAATGTCTAGAAATAGAGGCCTGTGAAAGTAAAGACACATGTGCAACATCTGGAAATCTTTAATGTAGACGTTTCGCCATCCAGTGGCTTTATGAATACAAATTCTAGGACATAATTGGAAGACTGTAGAAATATATACAAAAGATGAGGTAATCAGTCCCTCAGCCTTGGAGTTAGTGTTCACAGCATCACAAATAGAGGCCTAAACCAGTTATGAAAACATACATTTATATACCCTACACGAACAGTGTCGTAGTAGACAACAAGAATATTGCACCCCGCCATGTTAGTTGCATTCTTTTATGATCACATAATTGAAGGTTCCGCACAAGATGTTCATCACCAGTAATCTCTTCGTTAAATCACTTGCAAACGCAACTGCTCAAAAAGAAATTACTCGTATAACTATTAGTAATAATATATCACAAATTTCATATACTGATGGATTTAGGCAGGAATTTACTGGCAGGGCTACATCTGCTCTTGTTGCCACCTTCCTAGTTAAGAACGATAAGAACTATGTTCAGTTAGACATAAACATTAACTTGGCGTCTACACTGCAAACTAAATTGTTTGCCATCTTAATGGCGCTGAAGTTAACTTATGACACTGAGCTTGACTGATTATTACTGATTCTGTGTCGTCACTAAAGCCTCTTGACACACACAATGAATATAAATGGCTAAATGTGAATAAAAATGAATAAATGTACAACTTCCATGAATTCCATCACACACTATATTACTCATTCATGATAAAGTTATTAAGTTTGCCAAAGAACGAACAATGAAGGAAAATGTAGAATGAAACTCTGATGTGTTTGTATCTAACATTAGGAATAATTTTAGTTGAGAAGTAAAAAAAATGATGCTGAATGTCATAGGAATTCACCAATGAGACTGAGTATGTCTGTCATCCACTATGACAACTTGAACGTGGATAATTATGTTTATGGGGGCAACTTGTATTATAAACAGACTGATGTAGTAGCCAGACCTGTGCTTGGTTACAAGTACTTCTGGTAGCTTTGCTAAAACACAGATTATGTCGTCAGCCTTATGGTCGCTTTCTTGAACCCTCTCTGCTTATTTGTACATTTTTTTGAAGAATATTAAGTATAACCTATGTGATGTATCAAGATATCTTATTAATGAAAATAAAATATGAGAGATATTAAGCAAATATCCTAAATATAAATAAATATATTGTTTTGTATCTTTATATATTTTTATTTATATATATAATATATATTATAATATATATATATATATATATATATATATATATATATATATATATATATATATATATATTACATATATATATATTCATATTTTCTGGAGCCTTTCTATCTCCCCTGAGAATACCTCCCTAAATCTCATGCTGAGCTCTTCACAGCCTGATTACCTGGTCCCTGACTATTGTCTTCCTCCTCGTGTGACTGTATGACAAATTCTTTGGGTCGGGTTTGGTGTCCAGTGCAATGTTATTCTCATATTGCCTTCATTATTTATACATACCCGTTTCTAGCTCTTCGGTTCAGCTCCTTGATTACCTGAGTTCATTGCCTTTTATATTTTTCCATGCTCTAGTACATTTGGCTTGGGTCTCTTTATACCTCTAGGTAAACCATGGTCTCACTCTGGTTTCCCTATTGATTTTCTGGATATGAACTTTTCCTCTGCCTCCCTGTACTTTCTTACCACATGCTCTATTATCTCAGTTACTCTTTCCCTCTAGTTCTCTTACCCACTGGCTGAGGGGCCTTTCATATGTAATTTCACTTATGTCGGAACCACTCAGGTTGACTACGAAGTCCAACCTTGCTTATTCATCCTCACTTCTTTCTCCTGTTGTACACCTAACATGATGGTGCAAGAGGTTCTTCATAAACTCCAGCATCTTAGCTCTCTACATTTTTCGTCTCCCATGTGGCTCTAGGTTCTCCCAGTTTTGTGATTAAACTCCCTCATGACCAGTAGTTTTGCCCTGCTCCTGTGGGTCCTCCTGACCACCTCAACTAGTGTATTCACTATTGCTCTGTTGCTTTCATCATATACTTGTCTTGGCTTCTCGCCATTTAGTGGAGGGTTGTACATCACAATCACCACCCTGGGACCCCAGGTTTTAATAAAGTCTCTCTGATATTTAGTTATCTGCTTCCCTACTGTCCATTCCTCCCACCTCATCAAAATTCCAGAATCTGATGGCTAGTCTGGAAAATCACATCTGTTATCTCCGTAAGCTTTGCGTGAGAGCCACAATAACTCCACCACTCATTCGCGCCACTGCTCATTATTATTAATTATTCCATCAGGGTTGGTGTACTATACCTTCAGTTTCTTTTCCATTACTGTTCTCAGGATCATGCTTTCTTGGATTCCTGGTCCTTGCCCATGCGGAGGATGGGTTAATGTGGGTTAGGGGTATAGAAGAGAAGGGGGAAGGGGGGTTGATTCTGTGAGAAGCTGCTTCGAGAAAGGCATTTTAGCTGAGGGGGAAAGGGAACTGTGGATGTGGAGTACGGTTTGTGTTGAGTTATTGTGCATGAATGAGGAAGGCTAGGGATAGGGGAACTCTGAGAGGTGCTGTGCTTGGTCCTCCGGAGGCTGAGCTTATATGCCTGTGGATGCATGCCTTGTCTCTCCTTCCTGCCTCTGGCATCTTTGTGCCCTCTTCTTCGGTTATTCCTGTTCTTTTCTTGCTCTGTCCCAGGCGAGGCACACCTGGCGATATTTTTCTGTCCTATAGCAGTGGTCTCCGCTACATGACCTTTTGTACCATTTCTGCCAAGAGGCCCAATCTGACTGGATGACATTTTTTTCCCTCGAGTACCTACTAAATCTCTGAAAACTTGTCACCTATCCTCCAGGCCCATAACTGTAATATCATTAATCTCCATATCATTCAACTGTTGAACTTCATCATAAGTTCTCTCTTCAGCCTCATGAAGCCCGTGAATAATTAGCGGTATCTCCTTTTCCTACTTCTTTTCCATTAATATCTCTGAATCCAATTTGAACACCTTCTCTGCTGTTCCCCTTATCATCGAAGAGCATTTCCATAAAAACCTTCCTAGTTCCTTCCCTTCCATCAGTTTCATCACCTGCCATTGCTGTTCCTTCTCCCATCTCATTGCTCCTTTCTTTTCTTAGCTCCATTTCCTGCTCCAGCTCTCTACTTTTTCCTCCAGTCCCCGTACTTTTGTCTCAGTAGCTGCAGCTCATCTCCAATTCCTTGTTCTGTGCACACATTTTTTCTTCATTCGCTTTGCAACACAATCTTTTTCCCACTCTTGATCCATCAAGCACCTGAACCCTGCTACTCACACTTTTCTCAGGACATTCTTCCTCGGCTTCCCTGCCTCTTCGTCCTGCTTTTGGGATCTCGTGACATTCCTCTGGCTTCCTAGTTAGGAAACACTAGCTTCCATGGATTGCAACTAAATAGTGGAAGGGTTTCAGGCCCTGATCTTTCTGTGTATATCTAATGTGTGTGTGTGTGTGTGTGTGTGTGTGTGTGTGTGTGTGTGTGTGTGTGTGTGTGTGTGTGTGTCGAACTACAGCTCCTGGCCCCGCCTCTTCACTTGTCGCTACTAGGTCACTCTTCCTGCTCCATGAGCTTTATCATACCTCTTCTTAAAGCTATATGTGGATCCTGCCTCCACTACATCACTTCCCAGACTATTTTACTTCCTGACAACTCTGTGACTGAGGAAATACTTCCTAGCATGCCTGTGATTCATCTGAGTCTTCAACTTCCAACTGTGGCTCCTTGTTGCTGTGTCCCATCTCTGGAACATCCTGTCTGTCCACTTTGTCGATTCCTCTCAGTATTTTATATGTCGTTATATCATCCCTATCTCTCCTGTCTTTCATTGTCGTCAGGTCGATTTTCCTTAACCTCTCCTCGCAGGAAATTCCCCTTTAGCCCCGGGACTATTCTTGTTGCAAACGTTTGCACTTTCTCCAGTTTGATTACGTGCTTGGCTAGGTGTGGGTTTCAAACTGGTGCTGCATACTCCAATATGAGCCTAACGTACACAGTATACAGGGTCGTGAACGACTCCTTATTAAGATGTTGGAATGCTGTTTTTAGGTTTGCTAGGCAAACGTATGCTGCAGCAGTTGTTTGGTTGATATGCGCCTCAGGAGATACGTCCGGTGTTAATACTCGCCCCAAGATCCTTTTCCTTGAGTGAGGTTTGTAGTCTCTGGCTCACCCTAGACTGTACTCCGTCTACCTTCTTCTTTGCTCTTCCCCAGTCTTCATGACTGCACTTGGTGGGGTTGAACTCCAGGAGCCAGTTTCTGGACCAGGCTTGTAGCCTGTCCAGATCCCTTTGTAGTTCTGCCTGGTCCTCGTCCGATTGAATTTTTCTCATCAACTTCACATCATCTGTCGTTCACAAATACCAGAAATATCACCGGTCCTAGGACTGACCCTTGTGGAACCCCGCTCGTCACAGGCGCCCACTCTGACACCTCGCCACGTACCATGACTCGCTGTTGTGTTTCTGACGGATTTCCTAATCCATTGTAGTGCCTTCCCTGTTATAGCTGCCTGGTCCTCCAGCTGAAGCACTAATCGCTTGTGTGGAACAGTGTCAAAAGCCTTCTAACATTCTACCAACACTCCTCTCTCTCTTGTATTACTGCTGTCACCCTGTCATAGAACTCCAGGAGGTTTGTGACACAGGATTTTCCGTCCCTGTGTGTGTGTGTATACTCACCTCGCTGTACTAGCCTAGTTGTGGTTGCAGGCGTCGATTCACAGCGCCTGGCCCCGCCTCTTCACTGGTCGCTACTGGGTCACTCATCCTGCTCCATGAGCTTTATCATACCTCTTGTATGTGTGTGTGTGTATGTGTGTGCGTGCGTGTGGGCGTGCGTGTGTGTATGGGCGTGTGTGTGTATGGGCGTGTGTGTATGGGCGTGCGTGTGTGATGGGCGTGCGTGTATGGGCGTGCGTGTATGGGCGTGCGTGTATGTGTGGGCGTGCGTGTGTGGGCGTGTGTGTGTGGGCGTGTGTGTGGGGGCGTGTGTGGGCGTGCGTGTGTGGGCGTGCGTGCGTGTGTGAGCGCGTGTTTGTGAGCGCGTGTTTGTGAGCGCGTGTTTGTGGGCGCGCGCGCGCGCGTGTGTGTGTGTGTGTGTGTGTGTGTGTGTGTGTCTATGAGTGTGTGTGTGTGTGTGTGTGTGTGAGCGTGTGTGTGTGTGTGAGCGTGTGTGTGTGAGCGTGTGTGTGTGTGTGAGCGTGTGTGTGTGTGTGTGTGTGTGTGTGTGTGAGCGGGTGTGTGTGAGCGGGTGTGTGTGAGCGGGTGTGTGTGTGTGTGTGTGTGTGTGTGTGTGTGTGTGTGTGTGTGAGAGTGAGCGGGTGTGTGTGTGTGTGTGTGAGTGAGCGGGTGTGTGTGTGTGTGTGTCAGTGAGCGGGTGTGTGTGTCAGTGAGCGGGTGTGTGTGTGTGTGTGTGTGTGTGTGAGAGCGGGTGTTTGTGAGCGGGTGTTTTTGAGCGGGTGTTTGTGAGCGCGAGTTTGTGCGCGCGAGTTTGCGCGCATGTGTGCGTGCATGTGTGTGTACTCACCTAATTGTACTCTAATTGTGGTTGCAGGGGTCGAGACTGAACTCCTGGCCCCGCCTCTTCACTGATCGCTACTAGGTCCTCTCTCTGCTTCCTGAGCTCTGTCATACCTCGTCTTGAAGCTATGTATGGTTCCTGCCTCCACTACATCACTTGCTAGGCTATTCCACTTCCTGACGACTCTATGACTGAAGAAATACTTCCTAACATCCCGTTGACTCGTCAGAGTCTTCAGCTTCCAATTGTGACTCCTTGTTTGTGTGTCCCCTCTCTCGAACCTGTCTGTCCACATTATATATTCCACGCAGTATTTTGTATGTCGTTATCATGTCTTCCCTGACCCTCCTGTCCTCCAGTATCATCAGTCAGATTTCCCTCAACCTTACCCCTGAGCTCCGGAACTAGCCTTGTTGCAAACCTTTGCACTTTCTCTAATTTCTTAATGTGCTTGGCCAGGTGTGGGTTCCAAACTTGTGCTGCATACTCCAGTATGGGCCTGATGTACACAGTGTACAGTGTCTTGAACGATTCCTTACTAAGGTACCGTAACGCTATTCTCAGGTTTGCTAGGCGCCCATATGCTGCAGCAGTTATCTGGTTGATGTGTGCTTCAGGAGACATGCTGGGTGTTATGGTCACCCCAAGATCTTTCTCCTTGAGCGAGGTTTGCAGTCTTTGGCCACCTAGCTTTTACTCTGTCTGCGGTCTTCTTTGCCCTTCTCCGATCTTCATGACTTTGCATTTGGCATGGTTGAATTCACGAAGCCAGTTGCTGGACCACGTGCCCAGCCAGTTCAGGTCTCTTTGAAGTCCTGCCTGATCCTCATCTGTGTGCGTGCGTGTATATGGACTTCAGTAAGGCTTTCGATAGAGTTCCACACCAGAGGCTATTGAGGAAACTTAAGGCACACGGAATAGGAGAAATTTTTTCCTGGGTAGAGGCATGGCTGACAAATAGACAGCAGAGAGTTTGCATAAATGGGGAGAAATCAGAATGGGGGCACGTCACAAGCGATGTTCCTCAGGGGTCAGTGTTGGGCCCGTTGTTGTTCACAATTTACATAAACGACATAGATGTGGGAATAAATAGCGACATAAGCAAATTTGCTGATGACACCAAAATAGGCTGTCCAATTCATTCTAATGAGGACACTAGAGCACTCCAGGATGATTTGAATAGACTGATGCAATGGTCGGAGAAGTGGCAGATGCAGTTTAATACTGACAAATACAAAGTTCTAAATGTTGGACAGGTAAATAACCATGCCACATATAAACTAAATAATGTAGATCTTAATACTACTGATTGTGAAAAGGATTTAGGAGTTCTGGATAGCAGTAATTTAAAACCAAGACAACAGTGCATTAGTGTTCGCAATAAAGCTCAAAAAATTCTTGGCTTCATATCTAGAAGTATAAATAATAGAAGTCCTCAGGTTGTTCTTCAACTCTATATATCCTTGGTTAGGCCTCATTTAGACTATGCTGCTCAGTTTTGGTCACCGTATTACAGAATGGATATAAATGTTCTGGAAAACGTACAGAGGAGGATGACAAAGATGATCCCATGTATCAGAAATCTTCCCTATGAGGATAGACTGAGGGCCCTGAATCTGCACTCTTTCGAAAGGCGTAGAATTAGGGGGGATATGATCGAGGTGTAAAAATGGAAAACAGGAATAAATAAAGGAGATGTAAATAGCGTGCTGAAAATTTCCAGCCAAGACAGGACTCGTAGCAATGGTTTCAAGTTGGAAAAATTCAGATTCAGAAAGGATATAGAAAAGCACTGGTTTGGTAATAGTTGTGGATGAGTGGAACAAACTCCCGAGTACAGTTATTCAGGCTAAAACGTTGTGTAGTTTTAAAAATAGGCTAGATAAATGCATGAGTGGGTGTGGGTGGGTGTGAGTTGGACCTGACTAGCTTGTGCTGCTGGGTCTGGTGCAGTGCTCCATCATTGAGTGGAGATGATCAGACTGGGTGGGTCATTGGTCTAATCCGGGGGGGACATGGACCTGCTATGCATGGGTCAGTAGGCCTGTTGCAGTGTTCCTTCTTTCTTATGTTCTTATGTCTGTCTTGCTGCTATGAATCAACCCACCACTTCTTATGTTAGTTGTTTGTCAAGATGTTCACATCTATGAAACATCTCTATCAATTTCAAATTCCTTATTAGGTATCCAATAAGGAGAACCTCTAACTGGTTGCTTGAAAAATTTCTTCAATTTCTATTTTTTCTCTTCCTCTAACTTTCAGAATTCATATCGCTCACATCTCGAGAACGCCTCGCCAAATCGGCTTCAAACGTTCGAAAAAGGTGCCTAAACATTCGACGATGGTGGAGAAAAAAACTCAAAGATCTGTCCAGTTTGGTGTATATAAGTGAACAATTTTCATTCCTCTTAAATCATGTTAAATAATTCCCGATTTACACGGACGTATTAGTACGGCTTACGTGCCAGGGTTTTTGACGTATTAGTACGCATAAATTCTAGCGCCCTCAAATCTAGTGAGAGAAAACTGGTAGGCCTACATATGAAAGAATGGGTCTATGTGGTCAGTGTGCGCAGTATAAACAAAATCCTGCAGCACACAGTGCGTAATGAGAAAAAAAAAAAAACTTTGACCGTGTTTTTGGATTAAAACACCGAATTTGCACTGTATTTTCGTATGGTATTTATTGTTGTATTCTAGTTTTCCTGGTCTCATTTTATAGAATGGAAGACATATTACTGAAATTGAGATGATTTTGACTGGTTTTACAATGAAAAGTACCTTGAAATTGAGCTCAAACTAGAAGAAATGTTCGATTTTTACCAAAGTTCAAAAGTAAACAAATCATGCCAAGCGTCCAATAAACATCAACTGGCGAGTCTAATATTCTTTTACAAGTGCGTTGATATTACTTATACCATTTCTACGCTAATGCAGTAGCCTGCATAACAGTAAATCTTATTTTTTTTTACGAGAATAAAAATCAAAGTGGAAAGCAAAAGAAATGTAAGAGGGACCTGGGGACGTGACTAATGAACAGAGGAAATGTTATTTTAGTGCCAGGAATGTCTTTCTTGTTTATTCTGAATCCTATTTGGAAATTGGCATCTTTTGAAATTTGTGTGAAATTGGCAAAATTGCTAAATTCTGTCCACTTTATTAGATAGTTGAAAACAGCAAATGGGTGTTTTCTTGTACTCATTCGATAGAAACAATGGAGTTCTAGCGAAATAGTTATGATTTTTGTCGACTAGTACAATGGAATTGGCCGAAAATAGGGCTCAAAGTGGGCAAAATCGCCAATGCGTAAACATCGTCAAGACCGCTAACTTCGCGAGAGCATAATTCCGTACGTTTTCCATCAAATTTCATACTTTTGGTGTCATTATGATCGGGAAAAGATTCTCTATCTTTTCATAAATATTTTTTTTTTTAAATTTGGCCGACCCAGAGAACAAGTCTCTGAGAGGACCTGCCGACCCCCAGAGGGTTAATGGATGATGGACGTTAAAGCCTAGATAATGCCCATAGAATTTTGTCCTCGTGCTGGCAAATTTAATGTGATAAAATTTTAACCGTTGTAATCTGTGTCTTTCTCCTAACTGCAGAATCACTCGGCTAATTAGCGTCAAGTTATCATCAATGGTGTGTTTTCCTACACACAAGAATTATACTGTTGTTACGTGGTCTAAGATCATATTTGCTAATTATGTTGAAGAGTGATGCTCATTTTTTATTCAATAACTAAAGAATGCTTCTACTTATTGGTTTTGAAATAATGGCGATGCGTTCTATAAGGATAAACCACAAGTTTAGTACACGTTTCGATTTAAACACATCTTGTTACTCACTATAAACTGTGAAAAATTCTGTTTGACAGTTTCATTAAGCAAATTATTTCCCATGAAAAAAATTGAGAATGCCTCTTGTAATCAAATTAAAATGTTGGTCAATCTTAATTTTATTTTCATTAATTTTGGTCTGTGTGTGGATGCCAATCTGCCAGTTTTTTTTGGCTAATTATGTATAAAAATTAAATCGAAATCAAATCATTTTCCTTACAGCATTGTAGATTATTTTAAAAAGAATGTAAATGAGTAAAAACCGAAATAAATGACATTTCTCTTATCATTCTCAACGTCATTCATGGGATCATTCTCAACGTCATTCATCGGATCATCCTCAACGTCATTTCTCGTATCATTCTCACGTCCTTCATGGGATCATTCTCAACGTCACTCATGGGATCATTCTCAACGTCATTCATGGGATCATTCTCAACGTCATTCATGGGATCATTCTCAACGTCATTCATGGGATCATTCTCAACGTCATTCATGGGATCATTCTCAACGTCACTCATGGGATCATTCTCAACGTCACTCATGGGATCATTCTCAACGTCACTCATGGGATCATTCTCAACGTCACTCATGGGATCATTCTCAACGTCATTCATAGGATCATTCTCAACGTCATTCATGGGATCATTCTCAACGTCATTCATCGGAGCATTCTCAACGTCATTTAATTTGCTTACAAGTTTTTGTTTTATTCCGTCAACTTGAAATTTTCAGCGCTACTGTAAAGTATCTCGAGCAAAGTTCACAGGACAATTTGCATGTGTAGGGGACCTATGCACAATACTACATACGTTGTTCTTCCCCAGAAAATTCCATGTGTTAACTGGAGACAGCCTCCTCTAGTCACCTTGAAGATTTCAACACTGGTGTATCCTGCTTACAAGAAAGTTGATATATTTAATGGTGTCTGTTGATGTCATTTTGTCACTTTTAACCTTGAAATTGAACTATTATTTATACCTTATTGCATCATTTTGTTTTAGTGTTGGTGAGGAGCTCCTGGGTCGAGTTTGAATGTCTGGTATTCCACAGGGTCTACATGACCCGTATGAATTTGGCGCTTTTCTTTGATGAAAATAAAAAAAAAAAATGTTAAGGGCATCAATCTTCAGTGGATTTATCGCCTAAGATGGATGGAGCGAATTTATATACAAATCAATTTTACAAGGTAAGAGCTCTTAGTTTTTCTCAGCTCATTTCAAAGCTCATCTGTATCTAAGGTATCACTACCCCATACGACGCCACCCACAACTGTCGACTACATTAGGATACCTATTTACTGCTAGGTGAAAAGAAGCAGCAGGTGTAAGGAAACATGCCTGTGTTTGCCAATGCCGGGGATCGAACCACGAACACTCAGAATGAGAGTTGAGTGCGCTGCCAACTGAGCCACCAGACGTTTCGTGTATTCAGGGTGTGTGGTTAAAAAATTTGGTGGAAACTATACAATAGCAGGTAAAAGCATTTTCTGTTCACCTTTAAACTTTTAGTGCTGATGTATTGTCCTCAAAGGAAACAATGTCTTGCTGTCAGGTTGTCTAAGTTATCATGTGTTGTTTTTCATCAAATTCGTTTCTGTGATGTAATTGGAGAATGTCTCTTCTGATCAAAAATAATTCATAGTGTTACTATTTCGTTATGCTAGGCTAAACCATCTTTATGTTCTTTTATGTGTCTAACATCTGTGTTCCCTCAAGACCGCTTTTAAAAATTTTTTATGAAATGTCGCTATTATATATATATATATATATATATATATATATATATATATATATTTATTTATTTATTTATTGGGGGGGGGGGTGATTTTTGGGTACCTCAAAAACGGGGTCTTCCACGGAGCGCCGAGTAATTTCCCAAGATTTTTTCCCCAATATATTTTACATTTAATGATTTCCTTCCTCCCCATCTCCCCCCTCATCTCCCTCCACTCCCCCTCCCCTATCCTCTCATCTCAATGCTCCCTCTCCCTCCTCAAATCCTCCTCTCCAAACCCTGGATTAACCTTTTGTAAGCAAGATCATTTACCATCTTGCACTACCACCTCCTCACCTCCCTGACCCCCTCACCTTCCCTACCCTCGTCACCTCCCCTCATCCTTCAGGACCACCCCTTTTCCTACTCCTTAAATCAACCTCCTCATACCAACCTCTACAGTACAACCCCCCCCCCCAACACCCCAACTCCATTCGTAGTGACAGTGTTTTCCTATGTACCAGTCTCCCCACCTGACTCCACCTCTCCCCATAACTAGACTCCCCCACACTATGGTGAAATGCGCACTACCTTATGATAATTATGTTTTCAACCATCTTTATCATCCATGTGATATGCGGCTGGAGATGTGTACCTGAATAAACGTCCTTACTGCCTAGCTGGTAGACTGAACAGGAAATAATATACATGTAAATCCCACTAGTATCCATCTTATTCATAGGGATATTTACACGCACAGGTGTTTAAAGGGAGACCACTCGTGGCATTATTTAAATCAGACTAGTATCAACCTTATTACAGTTGATCTTAATGTGCATATAGCTACTTTGTGGCAGAGCTTTGAGCAACCTGACTTCCGTCTCTCCACAGCACACAACCCACCACCGAGTTTCTCTCTCCATCACCCAACACGTTGGACGTAATGCGTAACAATGATTACCGTTCCCCCACCAACCGCCTCCGACGGAGGATCATCTCTATATGTGAAGGCCTACTCAGCCCTGTAACAACTTCAGTCAGTATTACCAAGGCTGGCTCCTCCTCAGGAAAATTAATGAATAGAAATAGAAATAATAACAGACAATGATAAACACTTTATTATTTAGAAACGGAAAATGTAAAACAATAAAACATGAATGGGTATCCTAATTGAAAGAAAAATTAAAAATGAAATGAAAAAAATTACATTTGAACTCAACGCTAATATAGGTATATCGTGGTAATGGGGTGTCAGGTGTTGGTGACACTTCGTGTTGTTGAAATCGTAGCCGTTGCTGATGTCGGGGGGGGGGGGGTAGCAGGTGTTGGTGACCACCACTGGCTCGTTCTTCACAGAGTATAGCCGTGTGTAATTACTTCAGATGACAGGAAAACAGGTTCGTTACCACTGCTATGATGAGGGGTTAGGTCCTGTGTTGGCTTACATAACAGGTAAGTAGACTAAACATGGGACGTCTCAGGACGTTAGTCCGTCTCCTTCTATTCTTCTCGTTGGTTGGCAGGTGACCCTCTCTGTCATTCCAAGCTGTAGAGAGAGAGATTACCCACTGCTTAAGAAATCACTCTCCATGATAAGTACAATACCTAAAAGATGTGATTATTAAAACATTTAATAGACACAGACTGAAAGGACTAAGTTAATTATTGGTCAAAAGTGAAGCTTTCAACCAATAAGTCCAATAAAATATGATCAGGCGTGTACTTACAGTAGTGTTGGGAGCTGTGAGTCGAGTGATTTACTGTTTGACCGGAGCCCCACACGTCACCTTTCGGGGGGGGGAAGAGGGAGGGGAAGGGATAGCGGGAGCTAGACTGACCCTACCTTAACAAGTAATCAAACTATCACTTTCGGGGAGGGGGAAAAAGGGGGGGGGGAATAGCAGGAGCTGGACTTACCCTACCTTAACAAGTAGCTGGCAATGAAACTATTGTTACTATACACTCCCTCGCTACTCCTATCTATTGAACTTTTCCCTCACACTCCCCCATACCAAGACTTATAGTCAAGGAGTATAAGAAGAATAGGCAATTAAAAAGTTCTAACATGTGGAAGCCGCGTAAGGCAACAAATCTTCTACTGACTGTCACGACTTAACCAGTCAGAGATATAATTGGATGAACTATTGATATACACAATATGGAACTTAAAAGCCTGGAGTGCCCAAGAGGCGACTGTTGGTTCCCTTAAAAGTTTCTAGGTATATCGTGGTCCATTTCTAAAATGAATTATTTTCCCAGCAAATAAAATTTAAGCTTGGAGATACCTCACACAAGGGCCAAACATTCCTTTTCTATGGTGGAGTATCTCGTTTCTGCGGGAAGGAGTTTCTGGCTTAGGAAGCATACAGGGAAGGGAGTACCATCATGGTATTGAAGTAGCACCGCACCTAAGCCAGTATTGGAGGCATCAGTTCTTAAACAAAATGTTTTATTAATATCTGGAATCTTAAGTATAGGGTCTTTCGAAAAGATACTTTTAATCTCATTAAACTTTTCCCGAGCTACGTCGGAAAGTTCAAGAGGTTCCTTCACAGACTTTTTAAGGAAGTCGGATAAGATGCCTGCAAGATCAGTAAGGTTCGGGATAAACAGTGCATAAAAATTTACAGAACTAAGAAAGCTATGCATGAGCGTCTTGGTTTTGGGGAATTTAAATTCTAATAAAGCTTTGATCTTAGTGGGGAGAGGCTGCAGAGAGTTATTAGAAAGTATCAGTCCAAGATATCTAATCTTGTTATACCCAAGGAAGCATTTCTTCGGCTTGGCAGTGAGGCCATGTGAGCATAACCTACGCAAAACTGATGTTAATGTTTGGATATGTTCGCCCCACGTGGATGTCATTACGTAAATGTTATCAAAATAAACTGAAACATTTGGCATATTACCCAAGACCTTTCTCATCAGTCTCACGTAGGTAGCACAGGCAGTTACCAAATCGAAGGGCATAGTTCTCTACTGCATCAGTCCTTGGTGGGTAGGAAAAGCGGTGTACTGCTTATAAGAAGGATCTAACATTACTTGATGATATGCCTGCACAATATCAATCTCTGAAAAGAAGGAAGAGCCATAAAATTTGTGTAGATCGCTATCTATTAAGGGCATAGGCTCAGCATCCCACCGAGTTATAGCATTAAGGCCTCTGAAGTCAATAGCAAGTCTATATGAATTATCCTCCTTCTTAACCATGACTACTGGTAAGCAATATGCAGATACTGAAGGTTCAATGATCTTTAGTTTTAATAATTTGTCTACCTCTCGGTCAAATGCATCCCTAAGGTGAACTGGAACTGGGTATAATTTCCGATTGATCGGATTGTCCGTCAATAAATCAATCTTATGGACTACCGTGGAGGTAACACCTGGAATATCAGTAAAGACGTCTGAAAAGTTACTCACACATTGAAGTAGTTCATGTCTCTTATGGTCATCCAAAGATTCATTAATATTAATGTTGGTAGCATCCGAGTGGTCAAGAGTCACCAAGTCATGTAGTTCTTCATCATAGTCTAAGTTAGAGGTGTCAATTACGCACACCTTATATTCTTCAGTTGACTTATCAAGTTCGTGTGGAAAAACTAAGTCAAAGTTATTAAGGCAGTTAACCGAATTTCTTCGTAAATATTTCTTAAGGATGTTGATATGATAAAGCTTAGGTTTCCCCTTGAGTTCTATGAGGTAGTCAACTTTCCCACAAATTTTTAATACTTTATATGGACCTTTCCATGCTACTAATAATTTATTTGACTTGATAGGCAAAAGTACAAGAACTTCATCCCCTACTTTAAAACTTCTCTGACTTTTGGAATCAAAATAGGTTTTGTACTGGTCCATTGACAAGCTTAGGTTTTTCGAAACTGTCATAGGTCTCCTCAAGTTTGGATCTAAGGCCAAGAAGAAACTGGTAAGAAGACAACCTCAGCATTTACCTCCTCATTAGTCCATAAGTCATGAAGGATGGACAATGGACCTCTGGCCTGTCTACCATAGAGAAGTTCAAAAGGTGAAAACCCCAAAGAGTCACTGGGAACTTCCCTCATGGCAAACAAAGCACAGGGTAGGTAACGATGCCACTCCTTAGGTTTAAGGGAGCAAAGTTTCCTTAAAATGGACTTAAGAATCGAATGCTGGCGCTCAATCCTCCCATTACAGCTGGGATGATAGGGTGTGGTGAAGAGAGGCTTCACTCCCAAAAGTTGGTAGAGATGTTGCATTAAGTCAGATGTGAAGCGTGTCCCACGGTCAGACAAAATTTCTCTAGGAATGCCCACTCTGGAGAAGATGGACAAAAGGGCTTCAGCCACCTCTGTAGTAGTTATGGTCTTTAAGGGTATGGCTTCAGGGAAACTCGAAGCATAATCAACTAATGTCAATATATATCTATGTCCCCCAGATGAAAGTGGAGATAAATGACCAACGATGTCAATAGCTACTCTTTCAAACGGTACCGTAAAGATAGGCATTTTGACCATAGGTACTCGCCTGGTACCTCGGGAGGATGACAGTTGGCAAACTTTACACGATCTACAATAGGTAGTGACATCTGAGGACATTTTTGGCCAAAAATAGGTTTCCCTAATTTTATTTAAGGTTTTACGATGCGAGAAATGTCCGGCCACTGGCAGGTCATGAGCCATTTTAAGAACAGTCTCTCTGCATTGACTTGGAACAACTAAGATGGAATAGTCCATCTCATCTGAATTTAATTTGAATACTGACTTGTACAAGATACCTTTTGTATATTCAAATTTATATGAAAAGTTTTTCCTTTGGATAACTTGATTTTGTTTAGCGGCATTATGGCAATTCTGAAGAGAAGGGCAATTACGTTGTAAATTGACAAAGGAGTCCTTCGATATATCTACAGGCTTAAAGTCAGGGAAAATCAAAGGATGGACAGTAGGAGAAGCCTGGGCTTTAGTCTGAGCCCTAGTCAAGACATTTATGGTATCGGAGGTAATATCTTCACTTTCATCTAACAAGTGAACCGGTGATCCTACTACCTCGCTTTCGAGAGTAGCATCACTGGTTTTCAATCCCACATGAATCTCACGAGACATTGTCTCATCTGAACTTTCGAGGGGCTTCTCTGACTCTACAGGAAGAGGATCTGAAACACCTATGTCCATCTTTGGTGATGAAAGGTCAACCTCAGAAGGAAGAATGGCACCTTTTACATTACCTATTAGTACGGAGCAAGAAGTGATGGGAGCTAGTACGGCTTCAGACCAACCTGTGAACCATTTAGACCTAATGTAACAACGGATGGTAGGAAAAGTGTCTGTACGACCCAAGTAGTCTGAAAGTATAGCAGAGGAATGAGTTTCTTTAAGATTAGGGAACAGCTTATCAGAAATGACTATACATGTGCATCCAGTGTCTCGTAAAATGGTAGATACATTAAGTCCATTAACTGTTCCTGAACAGAAGGGTGCTTGGTCATTACAGTCTTTAAAATATCTTCCAACTTTTTGGACCATTTTAGAAGGACAATCTGGACGTTTATGTCCCTTAACACCACACAAATGACAAACAGGAATAAAAGAAGTCACTTTACTTTCCACTAGAGGCTTTGATTTCTTAAGGTCTGATGAACCCTTGTCCTTAGGGTTCGATCCCTTTAGGTCTTTATAAGAATTGTGAGCCTCAGCATACTAGTCAGCAGCCTGAGCAACTTCCTCGGCTTTAATCAGATTACGTTCTCTAATGAATGTTCTTATCTGGTGGGGAAGAGCTGTCAGGAACTGGTCAGCAACCATGAAGTCTCTAAGAGATTCATAACTGTGATCAATTCCTGAACTCTCTATCCAAAAGTCGAACAAACGAAAGAGTGTTACCTGTAACTGCTGAAAGTTCTGGCCAAGCTGTAAGGTGGCATACCTGAAATCTTTCCTGTAAGAATTAGTGGTTTTTTGATATGCTTTAAGGATTGCCTTCTTCAGTAGGCTATAATTACATATATCCTGCGACAAAGTTGCATAGATATTCAAGGCTGTACCAGAAAATAACATTCCTAACCTGGTAGCCCAGGTGTCAGCAGGCCATTCACAGAGGGTAGCGGTATTTTCAAACCTGATGATGTATGAAGTAATGTCTTCACCCTCTGTGAAGGGAGGTAAATTAGGTGTTGGAATATGTGCACTAGCTGCATGATGTTCAATTACTCCTTCCTCTAATTGTTGTTGTGTAAGAGTTATTTTTTTATTCTCTAATTCAAGGCGAGCTTTTTCGAGCTCATGATCCTTTTCTCTCTCTATTAACTCAAGTTCTCTAGCTTTTTCCTCACGTTCTCTAACTTTTTCCTCATGTTCTCTAGCTCTTTCCTCAACTTCTCTATCCTTTGCTCTTTCCTCAAATTCTCTTAATTTAACTTGTTCCTCACGTACTTTAGCTCTCTCCTCACGATCAAGTCTATCATGCTCCTTTTTGTCTTCTCTCTGTCTATCTTGGTTTTCTCTTTCAATTCGATCTCCTTTTTATCCTCTCTTTTTCTTTGTCTTTCTTGATTCTCTCTCTCTATTCTTTCTCTCTCCTTATTCTCTTCTCTTTCGATTCTCTCTCTCTCAAGTCTTTCCTGGATCTTAGCACTAATGAAAGATTCTAAATTTTTCCCTGTTATTCCTAACTTACTTCCAGCATTCATCCAAAACTGGTATTCCTCCATACTTGCAAGAATAACTTAAACTATCAGGGGAAATGAAACGGATATTATGAAAATGGATGGTTCAATTCCTGCTCCGCTCAAACTGTAAATAAACCAGAGGGCTCGATCCCTACTTCAATTAAACAATATGTATTAATTAAAACGAAGGGTTCTATGCCGGCTCTGAGCAAACAGTAAGTAGAATGGGGTCCCTTGACCATCCAATCTTCTCACCCACAAATCAAGAGTGTCCTACGACAGTTCCCTTGATATAATAAAGAGATCAATGAAACAAATTGTCACTGGAAAATCTCGGGTCCCTAGAGTCTGATCCTCCAAAGTGTTTCAAGCTCGAAAAGGTGGCAGAATTAAATATTATATCCTGCCTGACTTGACTTACAATAAATTGAGACTATAACAATCACCAAATCTTTTAAATACCTGTACCGTAGTCCTACCATAGAGAATGATTACTCATGGCTGGTGGTAACTGTCTGTGGTATGCGGCGTTGAAGTTCCAATGGTAGATTCGAGATGGAATTGAATCTTGATTCAGTAGAGTAGATCCTGGCAAGGTCGCCACTTGTGAAGGCTTACTCAGCCCTGTAACAACTTCAGTCAGTATTACCAAGGCTGGCTCCCCCTCAGGAAAATTAATGAATAGAAAAAGAAATAACAAACAATGATAAACACTTTATTATTTGGAAACGGAAAATGTAAAACAATAAAACATGAATGGGTATCCTAATTGAAAGAAAAATGAAGAATGAAATGAAAAAAATTACATTTGAACTCAATGCTAATATAGGTATTTCGTGGTAATGGGGTGTCAGGTGTTGGTGACACTGCGTGTTGTTGAAATCGTAGCCGTTGTTGATGTGGGGGGGGGGGCGGTAGCAGGTGTTGGTGACCACCACTGGCTCGTTCTTCACAGAGTATAGCCGTGTGTAATTACTTCAGATGACAGGAAAACAGGTTCGTTACCACTGCTATGATGAGGGGTTAGGTCCTGTGTTGGCTTACATAACAGGTAAGTAGACTAAACATGGGACGTCTCAGGACGTTAGTCTGTCTCCTCCTATTCTTCTCGTTGGTTGGCAGGTGACCCTCTCTGTCATTCCAAGCTGTAGAGAGAGAGATTACCCACTGCTTAAGAAATCACTCTCCAAGATGTGGCGATTATTAAAACATTTAATAGATACAGACTGAAAGGACTAAGTTAATTATTGGTCAAAAGTGAAGCTTTCAACCAATAAGTCCACTAAAATATGATCAGGCGTGTATTTAAAGTAGTGTTGGGAGCTGTGAGTCGAGTGATTTACTGTTTGACCGGAGCCCCACACGTCACCTTTCGGGGGGGGGAAGAGGGAGGGGAAGGGATAGCGGGAGCTAGACTGACCCCTACCTTAACAAGCAGCCAGCAATGAAACTATCACTTTCGGGGAGGAGGAAAAAAAAGGGGGGGGGGAATAGCGGGAGCTGAATTTACCCTACCTTAACAAGTAGCCGGCAATGAAACTATTGTTACTATACATTCCCTCGCTACTCCTATCTATTGAACTTTTCCCTCACACTATACCACACAGCCTTCATGCCCATGTCTTCTCATTCCTATATATTCCTATACTCTAATTCTCCTCTTAGTATCGATGTCCTCTCCTCTCTCCTATTTCTTCTCTTTCATATCAATCCTGTCTCGCTATAAATTCACAATTTTTAGAATAAGTTCAAAATCTATTAAAGTTCCGAATGTAAATATATTCCATAGTATTATAAATAAAGCTGGTAAACTTTTCGATTTTCCGTTAATTTATCATTTTCTTCGATAATAACAGCATAAATTCACTACTAAAATTTCTGAATCTGGTATAATATCTTGTTAAAGGTCTAACTCTAAATTATAAATTGTATTATTCGATTTTCTCTTTTCACTAAATTTACTAAACAGAGTAACTATCGAACCTAACCCCAATTCCACGGATCAAGAGCCCACAAAGATTCACCTCCCACTATAGGGACTTCAATGATTTCACAGGTACCTATCTCCCTCCCTCCCCACCTTTACCAGATTTGGTGGTGATGGAGTTAGTGATACAAGACGATACATGATCTTGCTTAGAAAATGTTGATCCAGAGTATGGAGAGGGAGAGGGTGAGAGGTTTGAGGGAGGGAGTGGGGACCTTGGAATGAGAGGATAAGGGAAGTGAAAGTGAGAGGATGTGGGGAGGTGAAAGTGAAGGGATGTGGGGAGGTGAAAGTGAAGGGATGTGGGGAGGTGAAAGTGAAGGGATGTGGGGAGGTGAAAGTGAAGGGATGTGGGGAGGTGAAAGTGAAGGGATGTGGGGAGGTGAAAGTGAAGGGATGTGGGGAGGTGAAAGTGAAGGGATGTGGGGAGGTGAAAGTGAAGGGATGTGGGGAGGTGAAAGTGAAGGGATGTGGGGAGGTGAAAGTGAAAGGATGTGGGAAGGTGAAAGTGAAGGGATGTGGGGAGGTGAAAGTGAAGGGATGTGGGGAGGTGAAAGTGAAGGGATGTGGGGAGGTGAAAGTGAAGGGATGTGGGGAGGTGAAAGTGAAGGGATGTGGGGAGGTGAAAGTGAAGGGATGTGGGGAGGTGAAAGTGAAGGGATGTGGGGAGGTGAAAGTGAAGGGATGTGGGGAGGTGAAAGTGAAGGGATGTGGGGAGGTGAAAGTGAAGGGATGTGGGGAGGTGAAAGTGAAGGGATGTGGGGAGGTGAAAGTGAAGGGATGTGGGGAGGTGAAAGTGAAGGGATGTGGGGAGGTGAAAGTGAAGGGATGTGGGGAGGTGAAAGTGAAGGGATGTGGGGAGGTGAAAGTGAAGGGATGTGGGGAGGTGAAAGTGAAGGGATGTGGGGAGGTGAAAGTGAAGGGAGGTGAGGGGGTAGAAAAAAAATTATAATTTTTAAAAAAAAATTTTGGTAAATGACTCGGCGTTTCTGGAAGGCCCTTTTTTCCGGGAACTACCAAAATCATTCCCTCCCCCCCAACGAATCATAGCATAATCTTCCCTACCACTACGGACACTGATTACGTAAAACTTACTTACGTATATACTTTCTTCAAAGCTGGTCAGGCGTACTGAGAGAAAAGTTTTGATTGGTTTCAGCCTGTGTAGGTCTCAGTTCGTTTTTTTGGAAGAAATTAGAAAAATTCAAATGCTGCTTTTCAAGCAATAATTTCCGAGTGTCGCATGTGATTAACTTCATCCCTTCCATGATGATTACTTGACAACGCAACCTCACAGGGGTTTCCAGCTTAATGTGCTTCTGTAGTGTAGAATATTAGTCTATTTGGTTACCTTGAATGTTCTGGATTAGATTTGGGTTGTTTATGTCTTAATGTACCATTTTTACTGAAGAAATCTTAGTAGTCGTTTCCATATATTTTGTGGCGCTTCTGATTTCCTTCAGATCTTCAGTGCTAACAATTAACTGAATTATCAACTTATGTCACACTCCACTGTCCAGTCTCGTGCACTGAGGTGCAGGGAACTTGACTTTTAGAATATGATAACTTTCTCGGATTGCACAGCAACCGATATTCCTCTAGTTTTTTTCCAGACTGATAATTCAATCACGGTTCCAGACACTGATAACTCTTAACACTTAGCCTGTTTCTCAGTGATTGAGAAGAATCATTTTAAGAATGAAATCAGTCAATAGAGTAATTAAATTGCCAGATAGAGTCAATTGTTGCAATAAATTCTGACCTGGAAGTTACTAAGGAATTTGACCATATTTTCCAATCTAACCTAAATAGACTATAGCAGTTCCTTTACTGTATGCTAGGAAACAGGACAGTGTCTCCTGATTCTTGTCGTAATCAGATGATGGCACGCTAATTGGTTGAGCATCTGCTGGTTGACCCGAGCTGCCTTTTAAACTTTATTTAAAAAAAAACAGAGATCGTTATATAGAAGTATGCCTAAGAGAATGTACGAACTATAACGAGACCGCCTTAGCAGTTGTTTACTAACGTTACGTTATAACTGTTTGGAAACATCGTCTTACATGTCTTAATATTTTGGCAACTGGTTTTATATATATATATATATATATATATATATATATATATATATATATATATATATATATATATATATATAAACAAGACCTGGAGTCACGAAAACCAGACCAAGAAAAACTGAAATATTGGATTGCGAATTATTAGATACGTTAAATTAATTAAATTATTTTGTATTACGTGAATTTTTAGCAAGGCTATACCAGGTTTTTATGTTAGTTTTACTAAATATACAAATTTCATATAAAAAAATATGTATAATTATATTTCGCTGTTATCTATAAGCAAAACATGACAAGGAACCGCTGACTTCTTGCTAAAGTTTGCGCTTAATACTGTCAATAATATTCTTTAAATCATTTACGATCTCATTATTATTATAATCAAAAAGAAGCGCTAAGCCACAAGGGCTATTTAAGATCTCAGATAAATGAAGGAGAAAGCAATATCACAATTTTTTTGGGGGGTTACAGGTGGCGAAATTATAGAAAACTATGCAGCAGCCTTGTAATGAATTCCTTTATCGGGAATAACAACAACGAACGAAAAAATAATAATTACAATACTTCTAATAATAGTTATAATAATAATAATCCATCACATTCCGGTGATAACAATAACAACGGCACATTTACGTAGTTTGTACCGGAATATTCGACACAAACACAGCTGGGAACATTTGTTTTCGTATTTATTAATCCTGGGACACAGGGAATGGAATGCAATTTTCGAGTATAAAACTAAACCGACTGTTTTTAACTATTTCCTGCCGATCACAAATTGCTAGATTAAAATAACTATAAAACAATGGTATTGGATGCCTTAAATGGCTTTATCCAGCTATCCAGTTGTCCTTCTGTTATTGGTAGTGTAATTATGATCGTTAGTGTTTTTGTGCTTTATCCTCATTATAACTCATTATATATACATTAACATTATATTACATTTTTTTGGTTGTAATTTCTATTTCCACTTAATAATAATAGCTAAACATTATTATCATTATTATTATTGCAGTGTTCAACAACGGGTACCTTTTAGTATTTGCCTGAACGGCTTTATTCCTTGAAGGTTCTCGTTAATAACTTGAGAACACCTCATCTGATCGGCTTTAAACTTTCAACATTGGTGTACAGAGTCTAAGGAAGGGTTCATGGAACGCTTGGAATGTGAAGGTGCTCTCTAGTCATTTTATTTAGACCATTCACGAGACTGGTTTCCGTGCGAAGACTGAAGAAAACTTTTCTGATGGTTGATGCGCCTTACGAAGAGGATCGTATCAGTTTTACCATTTTTGTCTCTGTAGATTCAACTTTGCCATTTTTGTTTTTGTAGATTCAACTCTGCCATTTTGCTAACACAGTTAATAAAATTAAAATCGTTGCATTCCAAGCAATAACTGATGAATGGCTCTTACGACTGGCTACTAACCTTCAGACATGGTGGACGTTGCTCCAAAAAATATGTGCGTTGATTTTGAGCTGTGTAAGTTTTAATTTCCCTATCTTAATAAACAAATTGGTTCCCCTGCAATAACTAGAAAATAGCATTACCAGCTAAGTTTAAATATAGGGAAACTTAACTTAGAAAGACAGCTCATCGCCTGCACAGCCGCCCCTGTAGACGAGGTCTTGAGAAGCTGTCGAAGTCATCTCTCAACGGGCTGTAATGAGATCATGTTATGTAAACAATAATTTACCCCTAGGGGGTGTTATGTCAGCATATTTCATTCACTGATGGCTGACAAACTTACTTGTGTGGACTCAAAGGTCCGCATATCACCGGGGTTTATGATAAGTGACTAACTCACGACTTTATACTCAACTGCGCAGTCAATAGTAGTACATCACGAGTTAGAACACTTACATGGGTATATGTATCTGACCCATAATTACGCCCGGATATCCGTTGAGTTGATTGAAGAATAGTGTTCTTTGAAGAATGTCGCACTACACTCTATTGGATCGCAACACTTGTTGTTACACTGTTCATCAATAATTGTTCACACAATATCACTAAGAAGTTGATCACACTTCTCTAAGTGTTTATCGTGTTTTGTGAGACACTTTGTTCACACTAACGCACAGATCGTTCTTTGTTGGTTATCCTGGCGTCAGTGTCACTCTCAGTAGAGTCAAAAGTAATCTGAAGACGCCACAGCACCCCACGCCGTTACTGCCCCCAGCACAAAGGAAAAGCTGACCTAGTACTTTTGCTTCCTTGCCACTTCCTCCATGAAGCAAAGCAGAATGATTAAATCTTGCTGTCTTAAGCATAGACAACAATCCTTAATTGTCTTGCTAAGGTAAGAGATGAACTGTCTTTTATTAAGCTACACTTTGCAACACAGGACCACACGGAGCGTCGAGCCACGTCACATACTGGTACTGCATCTGGGGTCAATTACTCGCTGTAGCAGTAAACAAGATATTTGCCCCTTCTGAGAGGGCTGGGCCCCTCAGGGCTGAAAGGGGCTGATACCCCCCTCCTGGAGAAAATTTCTCCACAGACGTTGCTCCAAAAAATATGTGCGTTGATTTTGAGCTGTGTAAGTTTTAATTTCCCTATCTTAATAAACAAATTGGTTCCCTGCAATAACTAGAAAATGCTTCATTAGATCGGTTTCGATCTATATTTCTAGGACTGATCTTAGTCTATGTATGAGTCAGTTTGCCAATTTTATTGAAGAAACTGAAAATTTAAAAGCTAGTTTTCGTGTGAGCTGTAGATGTCGACTCACGAAATCGAAATAACACGACTGCTAATAAACCATGGTACGGGTGGGGTTAGAATCCATGGATTTGACTCGTGAAACTCCAGGCCAGTGCGTTAGCCACAAAGCCAGTGGCCAGTGACTTTCACACTGGCCTGGGGTCTTATGACTTACTTGTCATGGGATCTAGCCCGACCAATGCCGTGTTTTGTAGATGTCGGATTCGATTAATTGCAAATCCTCAATGCTATTTTGTCTTCGCATGATTTTAAATGCTGCATCTCATCAGATTCCGGAATATAAGAGTACATCTTCCTGACTCTGCTTGGGGAGACACTTGTGCGGACTATGGATGAGAGTGGTCATGGATCATCGGCTCTCCAGCACCCACTGGATTCAAGGTTTGCGCAGCTGTCTGATTGACGAGTGCTCCCATGACTGCCTGCACTGAACTGTGTTAGTGTACGGACAAATTCGTGCAGGCATTTAGTGAGCTGTGCATTTTGTGCGCATATCTGCGAGTGCCCTCGTCGAACTGTTAGTTTGCGCAAACTTTCGCGCCAACATTCGTGAGCTATTCGTGCGAGTGTTGTGACGCTTGTAGTGACTATTTTGAGTGTTTAATGTGTCAGCTGCGAGCCCGTGAGGGTGGCCGAGTGTTTTGACCTGGGAACTGTGACTCACAGCGACGAACCCCGTGAGGAATACTGTGACGTTGCAGAACAGCTGCGGGTACATTCCCCAGTGACCATGTCAGGCTCAGGAGAGAGGGGAAAACGAAGTTTACAATGCGAGGAAGAGGTGGAGACTGCTATACCTCCTGTAACTGCCTCCTGTAACACTAGCTCAACCGGCAGGTCCTGCCCTAGATGACCTGGCAAGGGCGGGATCTTCAGAGGCGCACCACGAATGCTCCAACATAACGACAGTCAGGAGAGCAAGTGTCCAAAGGACCAAAGAGGACCTCCTCTTCCCAAGAACCACAAGACAGAAGACACACGACTTTCCAAGCCCCGAGGAGCCAGTGCTGCAAATGGTTAAGACCAGAGCCGGAACATTACCGGCAAACCTCAAATAAATGATTTCAGACGCATCGTGACTGAGGTACTGAATACTGGCTTATGGGCGAAGAGACTGAGTATGTCTTCTTGTACTGCCCTCTGTGTTTAGTTCTGCAAGACTGAGGGAATAATTATCTCGTATACTATGAGTCCGGGGCCGAGCAGATGACAGAGGGACATTTGCCAGACAGACATTTTACGGAAGGACAATTTGTCCGAACGGACATTGGGCTGACAGCCATTTGGTCGAATGAACAATAAATCAAACGAATAATTAGGTTTGTTATTTTATGTCCTTTTTTTCATTTTTATTTCTTCTGATTAATGTTTGGGAAGCTATGATTAATTCCAGTTCGGCGAAATGTCCTTCGGCGAAATGTCTGTCGGTGAAATATCCATCTGTCAATTGATTTGAAAAAGCCACTGGCTGACCAGACGTCATCAATGGTTCGGCAGAAGTTTTCAAATATAGATACCCAGGTGTTACATAATTGCTTAATTCCTCTTTTAGTTTGTGTAGAACGAAATGTTGCCGCACGAAATGTCAACTGGCTCTTGCTGTCTTTGTTCCAAGATGAGGTGCACGATTAAAGTAATAAAATGAACCTGTCACAATTTTGTTTTATGGTGCTATTTAGTTTGAGTGAGAATGCAGAATTTTCCTGTAATATATTCGTCTTCAGACTTCATGTGTGCCCCATTTGGCTTTTTTTTTTTTTTTTTCACAACATTCACAGTCGACTTCCTAAGCCCCTCTACTAAATGCATTGTTTTCAGTGATTTAATTCTACTCAGTGTGAGTGCTTTTCAAATATCAAAACTACCCACCCACGTCCCATTTCTCCCGTTTTCTTAAACTACATAAATTTTAAAAAGAAAATTTTGCTGCTGCTTTTACAAAGTTTCTTCGTTTATTGGCGGCTTGGAGCAACAGTGATTTGAAAATCGTAAATGTCCAAACTTCACTGGAAGTATTAGTATCACAACACATTCTTAGGTATTTTAGTCACTGTTAAGAAGCCAGACACTGAAGTGCATGAGCTGCGGAAAAAAGATTGAGGCCTGTGTTAAAGCTACTTCAAACCTCATTATGCACTCAGAACGTTGTAATGAAAAAGAAGTATGTCGAGAATTTAAAGGAGACGCAAGATGATGCATAGAAAAAAAAGATGGGTGAAAAAGCTACTGAAAGTAACAGCTGCGGCACAGAAGCAATCATCTCTGTTGTTGTATTTAAGAGTAAAGTAGAAAATTTAGTGAAGTTAAGCCAAAATGATTTGAAACAAAGATCCTTAAAAAAATCCTGCATTCTACTGCATTCAACCAACTGCCACTGAATACTGAGGAGATATTTACTTTTCTGGATCTTTCAGAAGCAGAAATTTGTGATTCCTGCACGGTTAACAATTAGAAACACAATTCTTCCAGCATATGCAAAAAAGTTGGAGGCTGCAATGTAAGAATTCCAAGATCATAGCCGAGCTTATGCAACATTAGGCCTTTAGACTGATCACAGGATGATGTCACTCCTTGGGCAACAATTCACTTCACTGAACTGGGAACTGATGTGTTCTTTTATGAGACATATCTAAAGTTAGACTGTATTTAACACTGCAACTGCATATGAGTAATTAACCATTATGTTATTAGAGGTAAAAAAAAGTTGTGGCTGACAGTTCGTTATCAACAATTAAGGCTTTTGATGTGTGTTTCAGTGATTTTCACGTCGCTCAACCTTAAGATATAACTTATCAGGATCAGGAAGAGAAAGATATCACTGACGAGGAAACACACGTGTTAAGTGGTCTCGTTTTTTTTTGGCAGAACGTATAACTTGCTTTGCCGAGGCTCAACATCTTTGTATAAAAAATGGTGAGGCTAATTAAGAAGTCAATAATTCTCTTTAGTCTATAGCGTTTCAAAGAACATCTCTTGTGGCTTCAGTTCGAAGCTTAACTTCTGCTGCACCATTCCTCCAAGAGAAAAGTAATTATTAGCAGTCTCTAAATGTAACAAGATAGAATTCACAGTGGTAGAGAGAGAATAAAAATGATAAACTAGCAGAACCAAAGGAAAAACGTGGAGAAAACAGTGTCTCCATCTCAACAACTGGACTAGTAATGTTTGGTCTACAACAGTCTATGAAAGAGTCACTAGACTCGGATCTGCCCCACTGTTAAACTTTGACCAGTCTTGTATAAAGTAGTGAAACGAAAACTTAATCCATTTTTGAGATGATTATCATAACAGCAGCAGCTGCTTTTTGATCATCGCTTCACCTTGGACTGTTTTCCAACAGAAAAAGAGTGAAGAGATGCTCCAATCGATCAGGATCCTCCTTGAAGGTTTATCTGAAAAAATAGGTCCCACTTTTTATCGTTCACGCTCCCGTGAGATGGAGGCAAACAGAAAACGTCATCTGATGAACTAAAAAGTTTTGAAAAAGTATTTACAAAAGGAGTGTACTCTATTTGACGTAGATTCTTAGGCCTTCTGGAGGGTCTCACCTCCAAAGATGCTGACACTGAAGAAACGAGCAAGAAAAATTATGGATTTCACAGCATCTTCACTATCAGCGAGAGTATGACTTATTATTTCGAACATTAAACAAAGATTTCAACACAAGTGGCATTTTAAGAAACTGAAGTAAATAATATAATACAAACTCATTACAAGTCATTGCAACTGTAATTTATTATTTTTATCAATTTATTGTAAATAGAAATATATAAGTAACTGAAACTGTATTTGTAATTTATTTTGAATTATGGAATTACCCCAAACCTTCTCTAATGGTTTTAGTGGTATCTAGAACAACATCGACATTAGATATGATTAGTATAGCGACCGCTGTGTTGGCCTTTTGTATTGGGAGATAACAAGCTTCTTTGTCAAATGTAGTTGCGGTTCCTGTGGTTGATGTATATCAGGTTCACAGTTTTTGCTGCTGGATTACAAGTACAGGATAGTGTTTGGCCAGTGAATCTCCAGTTGATGTAAACACTGACGGGTAATCGTCACTCCCGCTGACGGGTGTCTTCAGTCACTCAGCACTTTGACTTGAGTCTCCGTTTAACCGAATCATGCAGAAATCAGTCCTCATACTGAGGGTTCCCAGTGAGACGTGTAGACTCGTGCAGTCAGGTTGAAGCCTCAACCATCATCCCTGTTCCTTGAACTACCAGCGCCACAGATCTCAGGGATAAACCGGATGACTTGAAGGGGATACAACAGAAACAAGGGGACCTGAATGTCCAGGACTCCTTCTCACTGTTTACATAACTTTAATTAATGCGCTGACCTGTTTCCCGAGTTGCTCAAAATCCATCAGTAACCAGAATTAGTTTAGTTTGGCATTAAGAAATAAATACGAATGTTTACACTTAAGACACCAGTATTGAAAACTTGTTCCTGGAATATTAGTCATTTGTAATACGAGTGTTTGAAATATTTAATGCCCCTTGATTGAAAAGGCTTTAATAAAGTTGTTTTAAGTGTAAGCATTCGTGCCTATTTTCCTATAATTTTTAGTCTTAATTGACGTCTAGCGACTGCACGGGGTCGTCATTAAATAGGGATTGATATATATATATATATATATATATATATATATATATATATATATATATATATATATATATATATATATATATATATATATATATATTGGAGTGAGTTAAACAAGTTAAGAAAGCCTAGGGAACGAATGAATTTGTCAGTTAAAAACAGAGTAGGGGAGTTAGTAGATGGGGAGATGGAGATATTGGGTAGATGGCGAGAATATTTTGAGGAACTTTTAAATGTCGACGAAGAAAGGGAGGCGGTAATTTCATGCACTGGCCAGGGAGGTATAACATCTTTTAGGAGTGAAGAACAGGATGTGAGTGTTGGGGAGGTGCGTGAAGCATTACGTAGAATGAAAGGGGTAAAGCAGCTGGAGCTGATGGGATCATGACAGAAATGTTAAAAGCAGGGGGGATACAGTGTTGGAGTGGTTGGTATTTTTGTTTAATGTATGAAAGAGGTGAAGGTACCTAGGGATTGGCCGAGTGCGTGTATAGTCCCTTTATATAAAGGGAAGGGGGACAAAAGAGATTGTAAAAAATATAGAGGAATAAGTTTACTAAGTATACCAGGAAAAGTGTACGGTAGGGTTATTAGTGAAAGAATTAGAGGTAAGACAGAATGTAGGATTGCGGATGAGCAAGGGGGTTTTAGAGTGGGTAGGGGATGTGTAGATCAAGTGTTTACATTGAAGCATGTATGTGAACAGTATTTAGATAAAGGTAGGGAAGTTTTATTGCATTTATGGATTTAGAAAAAGCATATGATAGAGTGGATAGGGAGCAATGTGGCAGATGTTGTAAGTATATGGAATAGGTGGTAAGTTACTAAATGCTGTAAAGAGTTTTTATGAGGATAGTGAGGCTCAGGTTAGGGTGTGTAGGAGAGAGACTATTTTCCGGTAAAAGTAGATCTTAGACAGGGATGTGTAATGTCACCATGGTTGTTTAATATATTTATAGATGGGGTTGTAAAAGAAGTAAATGCTAGGGTATTCGGGAGAGGGGTGGGATTAAATTATGGGGAATCAAATACAAAATGGGAAGTGACATAGTTACATTTTGCTGATGATACTGTGTTTATTGGAAATTCTAAAGAAAAATTGCAAAGGTTAGTGGACGAATTTGGGAGTGTGTGTAAGGGTAGAAAGTTGAAAGTGAACATAGAAAAGAGTAAGGTGTGAGGGTATCAAATGATTTAGATAAAGAAAAATTGGATATCAAATTGGGGAGGAGTATGGATGAAGTGAATGTTTTCAGATATTTGGGAGTTGACGTGTTAGCAGATGCATTTATGAAGAATTAGGTTAATCATAGAATTGATGAAGGATGAAGGAAAATAGGTGAGTGGTGCGTTAAGACAAAAAACGTTATCTATGGAGGCGAAGAAGGGAACGTATGAAAGTATAGTAGTACCAACACTCTTATATGGGTGTGAAGCTTGGGTTGTAAATGCTGCAGCGAGGAGGAGGTTGGAGGCAGTGGAGATATCCTGTCTAAGGGCAATGTGTAGTGTAAACATTATGCAGAAAATTCGGAGTGTGGAAATTAGGAGAAGGTGTGGAGTTAATAAAAGTATTAGTCAGAGGGCTAAAGAGGGTTTGTTGAGGTGGTTTGGTCATTTAGAGAGAATAGATCAAAGTAGAATGACATGGAGAGCGTATAAATCTGTAGGGGAAGGAAGGCGGGGTAGGGGTCGTCCTCGAAAAGGTTGGAGGGAGGGGGTAAAGGTGGTGTTGTGGGCGAGGGGTTTGGACTTCCAGCAAGCGTGCGTGAGCGTGTTAGATAGGAGTGAATTGAGACAAATGATATTTGGGACCTGACGAGCTGTTGGAGTGTGAGCAGGGTAATATTTAGTGAAGAGATTCAGAGAAACCGGTTATTTTGTATAGCCGGACTTGAGTCCTGGAAATGGGAAGTACAATGCCTGCACTCTAAAGGAGGGGTTCGGGATATTAGCAGTTTGGAGGGATATGTTGTGTATTTTTATACGTATATACTTCTAAGTTGTTGTATTCTGAGCACCTCTGCAAAAACAGTGATTATGTGTGAGTGAGGTGAAAGTGTCGAATGATGAAAGTATTTTTGGGGGGGATTTTCTTTCTTTCTGGGTCACCCTGCCTCTGTGGGAGACGGCCGATTTGTTGAATATATATATATATATATATATATATATATATATATATATATATATATATATATATATATATATATAATATATATATATATTTTTTTTTTTCTTTCAACGTACCAGCCGTATCCCACTGAGGTGGGGTGGCCCAAAAGAAAAAACTGAAGTTTCTCCTTTTAAATTTAGTAATATATACAGGAGAAGAGGTTACTAGCCCCTTGCTCCCGGCATTTTAGTCGCCTCTTACAACACGCATGGCTTACGGAGGAAGAATTCTGTTCCACTTCCCCATGGAGATAAGAGGAAATAAACAAGAATAAGAACTAGAAAGAAAATAGAAGAAAACCCAGAGGGGTGTGTATATATGTGCTTGTACATGTATGTGTAGTGTGACCTAAGTGTAAGTAGAAGTAGCAAGACGTACCTGAAATCTTGCATGTTCATGAGACAGAAAAAAGGACACCAGCAATCCTACCATCATGTAAAACAATTACAGGCTTTCGTTTTACACTCACTTGGCAGGACGGTAGTACCTCCCTGGGCGGTTGCTGTCTACCAACCTACTACCTATAATATATATATATATATATATATATATATATATATATATATATATATATATATATATATAACATACCTTCATGGAGACAATTCTCAGTGTGTGTTCCCTGGTGACTGCCAAAGACAGTGGCAACGAGTTCTCGAAGTGAGTCACTATGGCAGTGTTGAACCTTTGCTAAAAACTGTCACTGGGATCAAGCAATGTCTAGTCACGCTTTGTGGAAATCTACAAGATGGAACAGCATCATTTGGATTTCTAGTTTAATGTATGGTATTTAGTAAAGTAGTGGAAAAGATTATATTAGTATAACATTCATTGGACATGTAAGACTGATACAGAACCTTGGGATTTGAAGGGGGTTAAAAAAAAAAACAGGTTTTATCCAAGGGGAGGATAGCCCTAATTCCTTGGATTAAGAGTTTTTTCCCAGTATAGAGATTATGTTAAATCACAATTCCGATTCCATTTGTGGAGACCATGACCTCAGCAATGCTTGAGAATGTGCCTGGAATGGAGAGAGCTGGCGTCCTCTCTCTACAAGCTCCTCGTGCTGGGAATTTCCAATCTGCCTTCATTAATTCATCCCAGGGCACGCGTCTTGGCCTTCAACCTCGCTGCACTGGTGTAGCTCTCCGACTTGTTGCCTCTGTACCTCCCCACACTCATTGCTTCACCCTCATCGTCATGATGAAGTCTCCTAGATCAGCATGAAAGATTTCATGACTTGGTGCACGAAATTTAACTCATGGCCATACAGGGAGGCATGTGTAATGGAAATCCCTTTTTTTTTTTTTTTTTTAACCTTCACAGGATTATTGAGTTTTTCTTTTAGTCTCACGAACACATAAGACAACAATTAAATCTCACAAGATTCTACGTACATTCATTAAACTCTTTTGTGTCCTCCTTCGTAGTTCCTATTTTAGAATGACCCTTGGACCTAGGTGCCCTAGTCCAAAATCATGTGTGGCGAAGATAACTCTTAGATAACATAAAACAGATATATAGAGTAGGGATGCAGCACAATGCTGATATACGTCTTAGTCATCAAACTGACCTACCTAATTTTGATTAATAGTTAAAACGAAAGCCTATCACAGAAGTATGTGTAACAGTATCGGCAGACTGATATACCCTGTATGATGTCATCTGCTGTCGATGGGAGGAAAAGAATGCAAGACACGAAGTTGACATCAAAAGAATCCCCACTGCAGCGGCTGTCCACCGCAAAGTGAACCTCAACTATGCAGCCTCGATGGCAGCCAGAAAGTGTGTAAACGGGGTCACCATACTACCCACGATGAATATTAATCTGATGGTCTGGAATTGCATATTCAACCTCTCAACTGCTGATACAAATCTTCACCACATAGGGTTTAAAGGAGACTACAATGGTAGTTCCAGTACCTCTGGAGAGGTGCCTTAGTGCCAGTGAGGGGTTTCTGATCCAAGGAATTGGGTCTATGCTGTCACCCTCGGATCGAGTTATCACGAGTTATCACTACCTACTCCAAGAATGTAATAAATTCAGTTCTTTAAAAAAAAACAGGTCTTAGATTCTAAAACAAAGTAGAGTGCAACGAATGATGTTTAGATACTAGAAAAAAACAGGAACCTAAATATATCGTAATAAGGGGGCACCGAGGTACTAATGAGCCGTAATGATACAAAAGTAGATATACTAAAAAATAGAACAGTATTAATTCCAGTCTTGCTGGCTCATCTACTCACTCACTCACTCTCACATACACACATTCTCACACACTAATACACATACACACTTTCACACACACACTCACTCTCTTGCCTGTCAGTATCATGCTGACGTAATTGCAATGGTCAACTTAGCCATCCAAATTCTGGTCCCCTATGTTGTTCAAAGTTCTCAATCGTTTTCTTTGTGGTTGAAATCAACCATGATATGCAGCTTTGTCTAAGCCTTGTGTGTATTCCTACCTGCTTCTGCTGTGATGTCAGCCCTCGCTTGGCTGTCGTCATATCCCTGTGTGTGGGGAAGGTGCGCGAGCGAGCGAGCGAGCGAGAGAGAGAGAGAGAGAGAGAGAGAGAGAGGGAGAGAGAGAGAGAGAGAGAGAGAGAGAGAGAGATAGACAGAAAGAGTCATGGAGACAGAGCAAAGAGACAGAGTGAGAATGTGAACATGGGAGAGCAAGGAGACAGAGAGAAGAGGAGAGAGACGAGAGAATACGACAGAGAGCGAGTGAGAGCTAGACAGAGCGAACAAGACAGGATTGTATATATGGAATGAAGGTGATTTTCTCAAGGAGTGCGCGTCCCTGGAACCCGGTGTAGTATTGCTAGCTGGTTGATCTAACATCTGGTTGGTGGCGTCTGCAGCAACAAGAGTATCACAGATCAATCTCCTTAGTTTGTCTCCATGTGGGTTATTGAACGCCCACAAGTATCCATTACACTTTAGTTATTCATTATTCAGTTTCATGATGCGCTCCTCACAGCGACGTCCGCATCAATGTTTTATTATAAATTTTGCGAAAAAGTCTCTCTTATATCAGATATAGCTCATCGCCCTCTAAGTAATCTCAGTGCATTAGAATTAGTCTGAAATAACCAACAGTCTAAATTAAATGTTTTACTCTGGGACAGATTTAAAATGCTGTATTTGCATCGTATTGAATTTAACTCACATTTGTGGAAGTCTGTCCTGCGTAACATTTAT
Source organism: Cherax quadricarinatus (assembly GCF_038502225.1). Classification (NCBI taxonomy): domain Eukaryota; kingdom Metazoa; phylum Arthropoda; class Malacostraca; order Decapoda; family Parastacidae; genus Cherax; species Cherax quadricarinatus. The sequence goes on along the minus strand of NC_091361.1, from coordinate 10,933,577 downwards.
CACATTATGAACAGGGAATCATACAGACACACCCATCAGCATTTTCCTGGGAATTCTTGAGAAATGTTTATGAAATCTAGGTTTTTAATATATCGTTGACGTCAATTTCTTTTTATGAAAGGAATTTCAAGAAAATTAGCGCTACATGGAAACACCAATATAATTTTGATCTAGTTCACTGTATCCCAGAGTTTATCCACTCAGTATTTCTTTGTAGATAAATGGTTTAGAAAACCGACAAGTTGATGAAACACTTGTAAAACACTTAGACATTTTTATTTTGGAAACGTTTCGCCAGCCAGTGGCTCAAGTCCAATACAGAGATGAAATCCTGAACATGAGAAGGAGTTTGAGGTAATCAGTCCCTCAGCCTGGGGTCGATGTACTCAGTCCATCACATCGATTCCAGGCTCGGGGACTGACTACCTCAAACTCCTTGTGATCTTGAATCATACTTCTCTGTATTGGACTGAGGAAGCCACTGGCTAGCCAAATGTTTCCACAATAAAGATATCCAAGTGTTGCCAAGTCTCGTTCATCCACAGTTTCTCTGACTGATGAAACATTGAAAATTTATTTTAAGAACTTTTTTAATCCAACAGTAAAATATAAAACCGGATTTTGCATTCAGAGATCTAGATATGTAAGAGCTAGGTTTGCAAGCTCTTTTAAACCCGAAGAGAATTTTCAACAGTCTGCCAAGTGTTTATTACACAATTCAAAAGAGCTAAGTCATTATAGGAAAATCTATGGTGCTGCATTTCAGATCTGTGTTACCTTGCATTGTGTCTAGTGCAGTATTGTAGTGACAGTGTAAGGTAATGAATTTCAGTGTTGGTGCACTGCTATAAGAGAACATGATAGCTGCCGCCTTCAAAGTAACTTGCGGGACGTAATGATCATCTGGTGTAATGTGTGTGTTTTGCTGGTACATGATGGATGATGGTGTCCAAGAGATGGTACATAAGACACGCACTCACGGGTGATGGCACGAACCTCTTGCACTCACTGTGATGGCACGGAACAAGCATTCACAGGTGATGTCACGGAACACACGCACTCATGGGTGATGGCACGGAATACACGCTATCATGGGTGATGGCACGGAATACACGCTATCATGGGTGATGGCACGGAATACACGCTATCATGGGTGATGGCACGGAATACACGCTATCATGGGTGGTGGCACGGAACACACGCTATCATGGGTAATGACACGGAAGGCATGTACTCACCAGTGATAGCCCGCCAGACAATTCCTGACACCCGACGGCACGGAAAACAAGAAATGCCACATAAGAGCACGGCAGACATGCATCGTCACGTGATAGCAACAGAACAACAGACATGAACTGGCACCTGAGCGCACGGCAAACAAGCCTTGACACCTCAAGACATGGCACGAACGTACGTATTGTCATATGCCTTACTTATCATTTTTTCCTGATATTGAAGTTTGTGATACTTCTGATATTAAACTTATCTGCTTTTAATACAAAGAAAACCTGCGTTGTTTTGCATACCAAAGTGTGATGCTTCGCATTTCAAAGCTATGATATCAAAGTTTGTGTTGCTCCTGGTAACAAATTTTGTTACAGTTGATGTAGATGCGCCAGTGTTTATCTAGCAGAGATACACCGAAGTTAGCGTCTCATGAAGAGTCAGCTGGGTGTTTATAAACCCACTGTGTGGGCGAAACGTAGTTAATAAAGGATACCATTATACCGCATTTGTGTCCATTTTTCGCATCATGTCTGTGTTTTATACTATTTAAGCCCCTCAGCATTATGAAGCTATCAATACACAAGTAACCCGCACATAGAAGAGAGGAGCTTACGACAACGTTTCGGTCCGACTTGGACCATTTACAAAGTCACACAACTCTCCTTGTATGAATCTTAGTCGTGGCTTCGTCTCTGTAGATGCCTTCCTTTCCCACTACATTGTAAAATGCCTCAAACTTCAGAGCGACCGTGACTTAACCTGATTCCTTTTTCTTCTTCTCCCTCTTACCCTTTCCTCATTCCTCTTTCTCATTTGGGTTGTCCTTCTTCTGCCTTGGGTATTTGTTCCTTCATTATTTATTTCTCCTCCTCTGTGTTCTTGCTCCTACCCTCTGTGGGCCACTAGCTCCTTTGCAATGCTCCTCTTTCTTAGTATTTGACTGGGTCCACCTCCACCATATTACCTTTCCCACTACTACCTTCTATCTCCACTACTACCACTGCCACCTCCTGGCCTATATATACTTCGTCCTTCTCTCCTTTTCGTTACTCACGATGCATTACTCTAACAGAGTAAAGATCAAACCAGCGAGTGGCACAGCCAATGAGTCGTCCAAACTAGCACTTGCAGCTGTCGTTAGTGGCAGGCTGCAAGTCAAATGTAATGCGATTTTATCGCTCAAAGAGGCCTTTGTTGTCGTCTGTACAGACGACACAGAGGCTGAGAAACTACTTACCACCACTGCTACTACCACTCTACGAGACCAGGGATTTCTTGTCTTGACTTCCCCAGCACTGAGGGCCAGGAGAACTGTGTTCCTCAAGCGACTCGACAACCTTATCACTGTACAGGCCACTGAAGAAATCAAGTCATCTATCGAAGCAAAGAACCCTTGGGCCAAGGTGGACTTCATTACTAAAATACCCAATGCTTCATCCATGCTGAAGGTCACCTTCAGTGACGTCAACATGGCAGCCAGAGCTTTCGCTGAGGGCCTGGCTATTCACTACTTCCACATCAACCCAGCCTTCATCGAAGCAGAGAAATTCCAACATATCTCACAGTGCTATAATTGTTACTCATACTTACACACCACAAATGATTGTCCTACCAAGAACAAGAAGTTCTGCTCCACCTGTGGCCGTGAGGGTCATGACTTCTAGAATTGCACTACTGCTTCACCACCTAAATGCTTGAACTGCAAGAATGACCACCATACTCTTGCTGCCAGGTGCCCTACCAGAAGAGACATACTCAAGAAACAACAACAACAAAAGAAACCCAACCCACAAGCAACCACATATTCTGCAATCGCCAAGCTTCAAGCAGACACTACCAAGATACTACATGCCACGCAAGCTGCTCCCACCACTTCCCTGCCAGCACCTACTGCCGACTCCACCAAGATTCTTTGTTGCATTATGTATGCTCATGTACAGAATGCAGCTGAGCCTGGTTCCTTCAACACCACCATCAATGAACTTTTCAAACTAAATAATATGCCTGGCCTCACATTCCCTCCATCACCACCTTCCACTGAGATCCTAAAATCTACTGCAAATATTACCAGCATCACCGCTGCTCCACCGCTGTCACAACCTCCACTAGACACAGAGATGGACCAATCAGAGACCTCTGAGACGTCGGCAAAACCCACCAATGAGAGTCCACTACCGTTTTCATCCACTGCTAGAGCAACTGACCAGTCGGAAATCTCGCCTTCACCAGTTCAGCCACCAGCCAAGAAAGCAAAAACACAAGACACTGCGGATGCACCTCACGGTGCCACTGTCACTGACACTGCTGCACCACAACAAGTCCGATATCTGAAGGGTGTATACTTCTACACAACCAAGCAGTATAAGAACACAATGCTGTCTTCAGAAATCCATCATCACCTCCAGGACGGAACAGTCAAGTATACCTACGACCAAACTGCTACATACACCACTGCAGACATGACCAGACTACTCACTGCCAACACCCAACACCTTGTGGAAGTCAAGTACACCTCAAAGAGGAAATTCAGGATGCTTCAGAATAGGGACCTTGAAGACGGTACCCTCGTCTAGCACGACTATTCATGACCATTCACCCAGCACTTTGCTGTCCGCTAAAGCTGGGGTGTGGCTCCAATCAACCCTGTAACTGCTGCCTCTGCCCGACTGTGCTTCTCTTTGGGGAAGTCAGCGCAAGATAGAAGACGACATCCTCCAACCGGAGGGCCAAGAAAGAAGAAAGATGATTATCGTCACCCCCCACCCGGGGGGCCACTGCCGGGTCACCATCTGGAGAAGACCTGGGCCAGAAGGACCTGCGAATCAACATGAATGAAAATGAACACCAACACACGACACTCCACACAGGAGAGCACAGCGCTAGCACGATCGACACCATGCATTGCCCTTCTAGGGCATGGTTGGTGCCAGAGCCCGAGTTTGTACCTTACAAGATGAGGGGGGTACTTGTGCCTCCTCCCATGGGAGACTTAGGTCTCACACACTCCCTAGACAGGGAGCCAGTGCCGGGCCACCACTTGGAAGGGCCCGGGCCGGGAAAATACCGGCGAATCTTTAACAACAACATCCTTTTCGTTAGTGGGACTTTGTAAATGGTCCAATTCGGACCGAAACATATTTTTTTTTTTAAACACAGGGTTTGACAAGGTTAAGGATTCCTAACTTTATTGACAAGTTAAGAGCTGTTATCTACATCAGCTATGTGCGGGTTATTTGTGTGTCGTTCCAGTCACGGTATTGTGCCTTTTTTTTGTTATTTATGAAGTTATCAACATGGAAGAGTTGAGGCTAAACGGATGCAGCACTAAGAAACCATTGGATGAAAAACAATATTTAAACACTACATTTTTTCCAATAAACAGAATAAGCAAACAAGGACACACACAGGCCAAAGTAATCCAACCTTTCATTTATTAATGACCAGTATTTAAGCAATTAAGTGTTATTTAAGCTTTGGAGATAAACAAGTGCTTTTACAATGGTTTTTAGGACACATGCTAAAAGCAAATAAAAAATGTATTATGCAGATTTAAATTAGGATAACTAAATAAAGTTAAACACCGACATATTTCCGATTTCATTTCTCCAGTTTTTTCACAGAAGCCAAGGTTTTAATGGTGACCAGAAGACCCGTTCTATTATTACAGAGTCCAACAGAATTTCCAGCTATGCAGCCCAAGCAAATGCTTGATCCATTTCATAAGATGAATCAGCCTTTAAAGCTTGAGCTGTTTACAGTTCTTTTATCTTATATAAAGTGGCAGAATGACATCAAAAACCTTCTTCAAAGTAGGCTACGAAGGTGCTGAAAGTCTTAAGCAGACTAGACTGTGTAACACTGTCCAAAGAACAACCAAGAATCATTCTCAAAATACAGTACATCAGCTTTGAAAATTAGAAGCCTATCGAATGAGGCTTTTTCGAATTGTATGCGAAAACATTCGAGAAAGAAAAGAATTATGCTGAGAATGTTAAAAATTTAGTAAAGTTTGTGCTTGTACATCTGTGTACAGGTGGTTAAGGATTAGGTGTGTGCACCCAATCCTCAATCAACAGCTCTTCTCAATAATAATATGTATTTATTTCTACAAGTACATGTACAAGGTATACAGGTCTAGCTGACATCAATGACATACTACTACTATATGGAAAGCCGCTTGTTATGCAGAGCACTTCAGGCAAATTAGGTCGGGTTTTTTCATAGAATGCGACCCACACAAGTCGACTAACACCCACATACCCATTTTACTTATGAGGAACATAGACAACTGGTGTAAGGAAACACGACCAATGTTTCTACCCTCGCCGGGAATCGAATCCGGACTTTCGCCGTGTGAAGCGAGAGCTTTAGCCACCAGGCCACCAAAGTGACGATTCCTTTTGAAAGAGAAGGACCAAACACACACGTCCTGCCGAACCCTCATGACTTGTTCCTGTCTGTAAGTACCACCTGGTTCCCCACTTCCCAAGGGCATATCTATGTATATGGCCCATATACATAGACGCTATAGCCACATTATCCATCGGTTCATTTCCTTTGACATCAGCATGGCCCGGGCCACACATGTCCCTGTACCACACATTGAGATGAGCTCATATTTCCTCACTCTTTGGGGTTACGTGGTGGGGTGGACAGACACTAAACCGGGGTAAACAAAGCAAATTGGGAATCTGTGTACACAGTGAACCGAGAACCAACCTAGCCAGCTATCAGGAAAAGAGCATCAAGGATTGAAGACATCTATAATGAACATAGAAAACCTACTAGCTGTGCACAAAAACCCTCTCCTGAAATCACAGCAAAGACAAAGCCACCCTTGCTTTTTTGACCTGTCAGTAGGACTATTTGTACTGATGTAATTATTTCCAGGTTTGTTGATTCGATTTCACACTTCGAAGGGTTGAAGATAAGTCCCAAATCTTCTTCCTTAGACTTCACCTGCCGAAGATCTTCTACCAGAGACTCAGTACCAGCCAGAGTACCATCATCCAGGTACCAGATGTTGAATTCGCTGGGAAAGCTGGATCTTGTTACCTCAGTGCAGAACAGGATTGAAACGAGTGGGTCTCCTTGAAAATCTCTGCTGAAGTAACTATGCTTCGCTGTGGTGGATAACGGCGATTTTAAAAGTTCTGGAGGGTGAAAAGAAAAGAAAACGCGCACCCACCTAGCGCGGTAGACATAACTAATGCCAGATTTTCACTGTTGAAGATGCTTCATTAGTCTCTCATTTGACCGTCTTGAGTTTTTCTTCTTCAGAAACTTTCTTCCTGGGTCTTTGATGTAGGTGACGGGTTCTTGATGCTAGAAACTGGACCTATCCTTCCCTTCACTGGATCGAAGCTGCTTACCTCCCATTCCCAAGAGCTATGAAGAATCATAGTTATAATCACCAGCCACGACAATGTTTCGAGTTCACCGCAATTTTCAACTTCATTGTAACTTTGAATTTCAATTTCTTTTATATCATTATTACAATGCGATATTATACACAGGAACTTTGAAAGAGCTTCAGATATGTTCAGTCAATCAATCTTGAGAAAGGGAGAAGTAGCTTACATAGCGCAGACATCGAAGTTAAAGCAGGAGAAGGTAGAGTCATCCAGCAGAAAAAATCTATTAGTGTAAGTAGGTCATGCCATTAGGTTATGCAGGAGTTGAAGAATTCCCTGCATCAAGAACCCAACATGTTGTGTCTGACAGATATGACGTAAATAGTTAAGAAAACCGACAAGCAATTTTTTAACACCGACTGCCATCGTCTCCTTTTCCTTCAGTTCACCTGTCTGCAACATGTATGCCAGTTCTCCGAGCATATGCTGTACTTTCTTTTCAAGATTGATAGACTAAAGACAGCAATTCCAGGCTGAGGGACTGATAACCTCAAACTCCTCGTCTTCCACCGATCTTCTCTGTATTGGACTGAAGAAGCAACAGGCTGGCGAAACGTTTCCGTAATAAACATTCACAAAAATGTTGCACCAGTGGCTCATTCTTCAACATATCACTTTTCTAAACCATTTACACAAAATATTTATTAATTTAATAAATATTTTGTCGAATCCACGTTCAAAAAAATACAAGTTTTGGTGATTAGTTTTTACCCCCATCCCGTCAAGCCAACCTCGAGAGAGATTAATAACAAACTAGAGAAAATATTGAATGTAAGACAAACAGGAATATTGAATTCTGTGCTTTATTAGTTGTTAGTTCGGTGCACCAACACTGTCACAATTGTAATTAACCTCGTTCGTTATTAATCTTAGTGAATCAGAGTGCAGAGATTTTTTCCACGAAATTTCTTTGAATATTGCGTTTATGTGAATTATTCTAAATTGCAAATTTATTGAGTTTGTGAGGACCTCGTCCGTATTGGTATGTGAGGCGCTTCTAGGAAGAACAAGACCGACCAGTAGTTGGAAGAGCAAAAAATTCAAGCAATTGGACCTCAGATGCTTCTCAGTCTATTTACACTTTACTTCCTACCCATATCTACATAAAAAGTGACCAAGGACTTGTATTACGTGTGTGCGGTGTGCGTGTGTGAGGGGTGTATGTAATGTTTGTGTGTGATGTGTGTGATGTGTGTGTGTGATGTGTGTGTGTGTGATGTGTGTGTGTGTGTGTGATGTGTGTGTGTGTGATGTGTGTGTGTGTGTGATGCGTGTGTGTGTGTGATGTGTGTGTGTGTGTGATGTGTGTGTGTGTGTGATGTGTGTGTGTGTGATGTGTGTGTGATGTGTGTGTGATTGTGTGTGTGATGTTGTGTGTGTGTGATGTTGTGTGTGTGATGTTGTGTGTGTGTGATGTGTGTGTGTGTGATGTTGTGTGTGTGATGTGTGTGTGTGTGATGTGTGTGTGTGTGTGATGTGTGTGTGTGTGTGATGTGTGTGTGTGTGTGATGTGTGTGTGTGTGTGATGCGTGTGTGTGTGTGATGTGTGTGTGTGTGTGTGTGATGTGTGTGTGTGTGTGTGATGTGTGTGTGTGTGATGTGTGTGTGATGTGTGTGTGATGTGTGTGTGTGTGATGTGTGTGTGTGTGATGTGTGTGTGTGTGATGTGTGTGATGTGTGTGTGTGATGTGTGTGCGTGTGATGGGGGACCCCGCTGGTCACAGGTGCCCACTCTGACACCTCGCCACGTACCATTACTCGCTGTCTTCCTGACAAGTATTCCTTGATCCATTGTAGTGCCTTCCCTGTTATCCCTGCTTGGTCCTCCAGTTTTTGCACTAATCTCTTGTGTGGTACTGTGTCAAACGCCTTCTTGCAGTCCAAGAAAATGTGTGTGTGACTGATGTGTGACTGATGTGTACTCACCTATTTGTGGTTGCAGGGGTCGAGTCTTAGCTTCTGTGAGTGTGAGTGTGTGTGTGTGTGATGTGTGTGTGTGATGTGTGTGTGTGTGATGTGTGTGTGTGTGATGTGTGTGTGTGTGTGATGTGTGTGTGTGTGATGTGTGTGTGTGTGATGTCTGTGTGTGTGATGTATGTGTGTGTGATGTGTGTGTGTGATGTGTGTGTGTGATGTGTGTGTGTGATGTGTGTGTGTGATGTGGGTGTGTGTGTGTGTGTCAGAGGTGGCCGTCCCCGGGTGTCAGGGGTGGTCGGCCCCACGATGCCAGGGGCGCTCGTCCTGGAGTGTCAGGAGTGGTCGTCCTCGAGTGTCAGGAGTGGTCGTCCTCGAGTGTCAGGGGTGGTCGTCCCCGAGTGCCAGAGGTGCTCGTCCTCGAGTGCCAGTGGTCGTCCTCGAGTGTCAGGGTTGGTCGTCCCCGAGTGCCAGGGGTGCTCGTCCCGAGTGTCAATGGTCGTCCTCGAGTGTCTGGGGTGGTCGTCCCTAGTAACAGAGGTAGTCGTGCTCGAGTGTCAGGGGTGGTCGTTCTCGAGTAACAGGGGTAGCCGTCCTCGAGTGTCAGGGGTGGTCGTCCTCGAGTGTCAGGGGTGGTTGTCAAGTGTCAGGGGTGGTCAAGTGTCAGGGGTGGTCGTCCTCAAGTGTCGGGGGTGGTCGTCAAGTGACAGGGGTGGTCGTCCTCTAGGGTCAGAGGTGGTCCTCTAGGGTCAGGGGTGGTCGTCCTCAAGTGTCAGGGGTGGTCGTCCTGAAGTGTCAGGGATGGTCAAGTGTCAGGGGTGGTCGTCCTCAAGTGTCAGGGGTGGTCGTCCTCAAGTGTCAGGGGTGGTCGTCCTCAAGTGCCAGGGGTGGTCCTCCTCAAGTGTCAGGGGTGGTCCTCAAGTGTCAGGAGAGGTCGTCCTCAAGTGTCAGGGGTGGTCGTCCTCAAGTGTCAGGGGTGGTCGTCCTCAAGTGTCAGGGGTGGTCGTCCTCAAGTGTCAGGGGTGGTCGTCCTCAAGTGCCAGGGGTGGTCCTCAAGTGTCAGGGGTGGTCCTCCTCAAGTGTCAGGGGTGGTCGTCCTCAAGTGTCAGGGGTGGCCGTCCTCAAGTGTCAGGGGTGGTCGTCCTCAAGTGTCAGGGGTGGTCGTCCTCAAGTGTCAGGGGTGGTCGTCCTGAAGTGTCAGGGATGGTCAAGTGTCAGGGGTGGTCGTCCTCAAGTCAGAAGAGGTCGTCCTCAAGTGTCAGGAGAGGTCGTCCTCAAGTGTCAGGGGTGGTCGTCCTCAAGTGTCAGGGGTGGTCGTCCTCAAGTGTCAGGGGTGGTCGTCCTCAAGTGTCAGGGGTGGTCGTCCTCAAGTGCCAGGGGTGGTCCTCCTCAAGTGTCAGGGGTGGTCGTCCTCAAGTGTCAGGGGTGGCCGTCCTCAAGTGTCAGGGGTGGTCGTCCTCAAGTGTCAGGGGTGGTCGTCCTCAAGTGTCAGGGGTGGTCGTCCTCAAGTGTCAGGGGTGGTCGTCCTGAAGTGTCAGGGATGGTCAAGTGTCAGGGGTGGTCGTCCTCAAGTGTCAGGGGTGGTCGTCCTCAAGTGTCTCACTCTCACTTATTGATTTTCACCTCATTGTCTTGAAACTGTTGCCTCCTTTGTCCTCCTCTCCTCCACCTCCTCCTCTTCCTCCTCCTATTCCCCATTCCATCCCACTTCGTTAAGCATCCCTTGCCACTCCTTTTCCCCTGTACTTCTCTGTCTCTCCTCTTCACTATTCCTTCCCTTTTCCACCACTATTACCCCTTCATACCACTCCTTCCTCTCTATTCCACCACTCCTCTCTCCTAACTATTCCTCTCCACTACTCTCCATCACTCCTCCAATCATTCACCTCTTCACCATTCTTTTCTCTCTCCACTTCTCTCTCTCTTCCCCAACGTTGCTGTGGAATACATTTCAAAACTAAATAGATAAATTAGATGAACTCAAAACTGAAGTCATTTGTATTAGAAGAAATACAAAGTTAACACAGGTACAACACATGGGTGGTACCAGTGTAGACGTGGTTCTGTCAACACAGGTACAACACAAGTGTGATACCAATGTAGAAGCCCATCTGTCAACAAGGGTACAACACAGTACACACCTTCCGTGCACTATCCCCTGAGGGATAGTGTACACACTATCATTATCCCCTGAGTGATAGGCAATACAGTACACACCTTCCGTGCACTATCCCCCCATATATAGTTAATACACTACCCCTCCCCCCCCCCCAGTAAACGCTGATATAATGACATACAGTTTTAACAGTCATTCTTCGGTAAGGTGACATCTCTCAGCGGCATCGCCGTAGGCTCAAAAAACGACGAACACAGGTTCAATATTTTATCTCCTTGTTCGCCTGGCTCCTAACGGGGTCCTTCCTGTTTGTCGAATGTTTTGAGTGGTGGGCTGTTGGTGTGGTAAAGTTAAACGTGGATGTGTGTTTTTCAAAGGGGTTGAGGTAGGTTAACAGTTCCTAGCCTGCACATTCAATATTGAAAAATAACTAATTTGGTAGATAGAAAGGGTGGCGAATGTGAATGTGGTGTGTGTGTGTGTGTGTGTGTGTGTGTGTGTGTGTGTGTGTGTGTGTGTGTGTGTGTGTGTGTGTGTGTGTACTCACCTATTTGTGGTTGCAGGGGTCGAGTCTTAGCTCCTGGCCCCGCCTCTTCACCGGTTGCTACTGGGCCCTCTCTCTCCCCGCTCCATAAGCTTTATCAAACCTCGTCTTAAAACTGTGTATGGTTCCTGCCTCCACTACGTCATTTTCTAGGCTATTCCACTGCCTTACAACTCTATGACTGAAGAAATACTTCCTAATATCTCTCTGACTCATTTGTGTCTTCAACTTCCAATTGTGGCCTCTTGTTTCTGTGTCCCCTCCCTGGAACATCCTGTCTTTGTCCACCTTGTCTATTCCACGCAGTATTTTATATGTCGTTATCATGTCTCCCCTGACCCTCCTGTCCTCCAGTGTCGTCAGGCCGATTTCCCTTAATCTTTCTTCATAGGACATTCCCCTTAGCTCTGGAACTAACCTTGTCGCAAACCTTTGTACTTTCTCTAGTTTCTTGACGTGCTTTATCAAGTGCGGGTTCCAAACAGGTGCTGCATACTCCAGTATGGGCCTGACATACACGGTGTACAGTGTCTTGAACGATTCCTTACTAAGGTATCGGAATGCTGTTCTCAGGTTTGCCAGGCGCCCATATGCTGCAGCAATTATCTGATTGATGTGTGCTTCCGGAGACATGCTCGGTGTTATACTCACCCCAAGATCTTTCTCCTTGAGTGAGGTTTGCAGTCTTTGGCCACCTAGCCTATACTCTGTCTGTGGTCTTCTGTGCCCTTCCCCTATCTTCATGACTTTGCATTTGGCAGGATTAAATTCGAGAAGCCATTTGCTGGACCAGGTGTCCAGTCTGTCCAGGTCTCTTTGAAGTCCTGCCTGGTCCTCATCAGATTTAATTCTCCTCATTAACTTCACATCATCTGCAAACAGGGACACTTCTGAGTCTAACCCTTCCATCATGTCGTTCACATATACCAAAAATAGCACTGGTCCAAGGACCGACCCCTGTGGGACCCCGCTCGTCACAGGTGCCCACTGTGATACATCATTACGTACCATGACTCGTTGTTGCCTCCCTGTCAGGTATTCTCTGATCCATTGCAGTGCCCTTCCTGTTATATGCGCCTGATGCTCTAGCTTCTGCACTAATCTCTTGTGAGGAACTGTGTCAAAGGCCTTCTTACAGTCCAAGAAGATGCAATCAACCCACCCCTCTCTCTCGTGTCTTACTTCTGTTATTTTATCATAAAACTCCAGAAGGTTTGTGACACAGGATTTGCCTTCCATGAATCCATGCTGGTTGGCATTTATACTCTTGTTCCGTTCCAGGTGCTTCACCACTCTCCTCCTGATAATCTTCTCCATAACTTTGCATACTATACACGTCAATGACACAGGTCTATAGTTTAGTGCCTCTTTTCTGTCTCCTTTTTTAAAAATGGGAACTACATTTGCCGTCTTCCATACCTCAGGTAGTTGCCCAGTTTCCAGGGACGTGAAGATTGTGGTAAGTGGCACGCACAACATATCTGCTCCCTCTCTAAGGACCCACGGGGAGATGTTGTCCGGTCCCATTGCCTTTGAGGTATCGATGTCCCTTAGCAGTTTCTTCACCTCCTCATCTGTATGTATGTCGTCCAACACTTGTTGGTGTATTCCTTGCTGGTGTCCCCATCTGATCTGTCCCCCCAGAGTCCTTCCTGTCTCTACTGTAAATACTTCCTTAAATCTCGTGTTGAGCTCCTCACATACCTCTTGATCGTTTCTTGTGAGTTCTCCACCTTCTTTCCTCAGCCTTATCACCTGGTCCTTGACTGTTGTCTTCCTCCTAATGTGGCTATACAGCAGTTTCGGGTCAGATTTGACTTTCGATGATATGTCGTTTTCATACTGTCGCTGGGCCTCCCTCCTTATCTGTGCATACTCGTTTCTAGCTTTTCTACTAATCTCCTTGTTTTCCTGGGTCCTATGCCTCCTGTACCTTTTACATTCTCTGTTGCACTTAGTTTTTGCCTCCCTACACCTTCGGGTAAACCAAGGACTCGTTTTGGTCTTCCTATTATTTCTGTTTCCCTTGGGAACAAACCTTTCCTCTGCCTCCTTCCACTTTGTTGCCACATATTCCATCTCGTTTACTGATTTTCCTACCATTTCTCTGTCCCACTGAACCTCCTGCAGGAAGTTTCTCATACCTGTGTAGTCCCCCCTTTTATAATTTGGCCTGTCCCCTTCAGTTCCTGTTACCTTCTCCACTTGTAACTCTACTATATAATCAAAACTCAGAACCACGTGATCGCTAGCTCCAAGGGGCCTCTCGTAAGTGATGTCCTCAATGTCTGAACTGCTCAGGGTGAACACAAGATCCAGTCTTGCTGGCTCATCCTCCCCTCTCTCTCTGGTTGTGTCCCTGACATGTTGATGCATGAGGTTTTCAAGTACCACATCCATCATCTTGGCTCTCCATGTTTCGGGACCCCCATGTGGCTCCAGGTTTTCCCAGTCGTTCTCCCTGTGGTTGAAATCGCCCATTACCAGTAACTTTGCTCTACTCGAGTGAGCTCTTCTTGCCACCTCAGCCAGTGTGTCCACCATCACCCTGTTGTTTTCTTCGTACTCCTCTCTTGGCCTCCTGCAGTTCTGTGGTGGGTTATACATCACTCCAATGACTTCTTTATGTTCTCCGGACTGAATTGTACCTACAATGTAGTCTCTCCAATCATGTCCATGCCTTCCATTTCCTCAAATCCCCATCGGTGTTTTATGAGCAGTGCAACCCCTCCTCCCCCTCTACTCCTTCTATCTTTCCTCAGGATCTGATATCCCGTTAGGAAGATTGTGTCCGTTATTGTCTCAGCGAGTTTTGTTTCTGTGACTGCTATGATGTCTGGGGATTTTTCACTGATTCTTTCTTTCCACTCCTCATGTTTATTCGTTATTCCATCCTCGTTCATGTACCAAACTTTCAGTTTCTTTTCTATCATTGTGGTCATGCAAGAATATTGGGGTTGGGGGAGCGAGAGCCTTGGTGGAGGCCTATATGGGGCTGTGGTGTAGGTGGGGTTTGTGATGATGGGGGTGGGGTCAGAATGCCCATAAGGGACAGCTGTTGGGATGAGGTTTGTGATATGGGGGTTGGTGGCAGAGGGAACAGTGAGTGGGTTGTAGTATAGGTTGCTCAGTTGCGTTGGGAATGTCGCGGTTGGAGTCTTTTGGTGGGAGATTCTGTGGGGTGTGTTTGCCCTTCCTCCTGTGTCGGGGTCCTGCTCATCTTCGTCATTGCCTCTCGTTCCTCCTTGCATCTCTGTACCCTCTCTTTCAGTGTAGTCCTTTCTTCTTGTGTTCTGTCGCGGTCGAGGTATACTCTCTGGTACCCCTCTTTGTCCCTCAGTCTTGCTTTCTCTTGCAGAATCCAGGTTCGAACTGATTCTTCCTTGAAAGTTACTTTGACAGGCCATATCCTTCCACTCGCAAACCACCCAATTCTCTGAAAATTTGTCACCTGAGTCATATCGCCCTCACCTATTGTTTTCATGATGCCTTCAATCATTTTTTTCTCCTCCTGCTTTATTTCTTCAAATTTGTCCCCCTTGGCTTCTTGGAGCCCGTACACAAAAACTGATCTCGCCCTTTCCTCTCCCACTGAGTCTCCATCTGCTTCCTATGAGGCATTTTATTTCCTTCCATTAACATGTTCTTGCCTTCAGTCCCTGTCATATCTGAAACTTCTATTCTCAGTGAACTGTCTTTCATGACCAACTGTCCCTTGTTACTGCAGTTGGCTGTTAGAATCTCTGCATATAGCATACCTTCATTGTCTTCGGACCTGTCATTTGATCTTAGTGTGCTCCTCGTCTTTTCCCTGGCCCCACGTGGGTCTGATAAGGCCTTCGCGTACGGCATGTCTCCGTTGTTGCTTACTGCCCCCTTGTCTGCGCCTGACATTGAATTTCCTGATGTGACATCTGAATTGTCATTTGTCTCTCTAATCTGTTTCAGGCTTTGCAGTTTCTCTTCTAAGCACTGTATCCTAGCTTCTGCTGCTAAGACCTGTACTTCGCACTTCCTGCACTCTTCAGCTATCCGCTCCTCCATTTTCTTGCCAAGCTCTACTATCTTCCTTCCCCACTCTTCCTCCCTTTTGTGGAGCTCTAACTCCCAGTCTTTCCTCCCTGGTTCGTCTACCAGATCTCTGGTTTTCCGTCCTCATGACCACCCATTTTTTTTTATATATATATTACCAGAGACAGAAGGCTAGAGGAGGAAGAGGGTGAGAGGGTGAGAGAGAAAGGGTAGGATAGAAAGAGGGAGAGAGGAGAGAGAAAGGGTAGAAAGAGGGAGAGAGAGGAGAGAGTATGGGGGTGAGGGATAAGACCAAGGGGGAGAGAGAAAGGGAGAGAGAAAGGGAGAGAGAAAGGGGGAGAGAAAGCGTAGAGAGAGGGAGAAAGAGCGGGAGAGAGAGAGAGAGAGAGGGAGAAAGGAGGGTGAGGGAAAAGGCTATGAGAGAGAGAAATTCGAGGGAGGGGTAGAAATATAGAAAAAGGGAGATGGAGAGAGAAGCCTATAGAGAAAGAAGAGGGTGAGGGATAGGATTATGGGAGTGAGGGAGAGAGAGAGAGAAAAAGAGAGAGTAGGGGGAAGGGGAGGGAAAAAGGCTATGAGAGAGAGAAACGCGAGGGAGGGGGAGAGAGAAAGATAGGAGGGAGGTGGGAGTGAAGGCAAGAGCAGGGGAGGGGAAAGGTGTGTGGGGGGGTGAGGGGACGCGGTCAAATTCCAAGGATCAGCTGTGTGAATGAGTGGGTGTGTGTACTCACCTAGTTGTGGTTTCAGGGGTCGAGACTCAACTCCTGGCCCCGAGTGTGTGTGCGCGCGCTTGTGTGTGTGAGCACGTCAGTTGTTTATATGTCCCAGAAATACATTTCACCTCTGTGTATCCGTAATACTAATAAGATACCATTAACACTGAGAGTAATTCTAATAATTATAGTACTAGCGTGTGTTAACGAGTCTTTCTTTCACCCAATTATGTACTACCTTTTACTACATGTGTACCCAATACTTGCTTCTAAGATTGTACTGTCTTTGTGTCCTAAAACATTATCTCTCGAAACTGTTGTCAGGGCTGTAGTCCCATTAGCCCCGACTTAATCCTCCTGTACTCACCTAGTTGAGGTTGCGGGGGTTGAGTCCGAGCTCCTGGCCCCGCCTCTTCACTGATCGCTACCAGGTCACTCTCTCTGAACCGTGAGCTTTATCATACCTCTGCTTAAAGCTATGTATGGATCCTGCCTCCACTACATTGCTTCCCAAACTATTCCACTTACTGACTACTCTGTGGCTGAAGAAATACTTCCTAACATCCCTGTGATTCATCTGTGTCTTCAACTTCCAACTGTGTCCCCTTGTTACTGTGTCCAATCTCTGGAACATCCTGTCTTTGTCCACCTTGTCAATTCCTCTCAGTATTTTGTATTTCGTTATCATGTCCCCCCTATCTCTCCTGTCCTCCAGTGTCGTCAGGTTGATTTCCCTTAACCTCTCCTCGTAGGACATACCTCTTAGCTCTGGGACTAGTCTTGTTGCAAACCTTTGCACTTTCTCTAGTTTCTTTACGTGCTTGGCTAGGTGTGGGTTCCAAACTCGTGCCGCATACTCCAATATGGGCCTAACGTACACGGTGTACAGGGTCCTGAATGATTCCTTATTAAGATGTCGGAATGCTGTTCTGAGGTTTGCTAGGCGGTCATATGCTGCAGCAGTTATTTGATTGATGTGCGCTTCAGGAGATGTGCCTGGTGTTATACTCACCCCAAGATCTTTTTCCTTGAGTGAGGTTTGTAGTCTCTGGCCCCCTAGACTGTACTCCGTCTGCGGTCTTCTTTGCCCTTCTCCAATCTTCATGACTTTGCACTTAGTGGGATTGAACTCCAGGAGCCAATTGCTGGACCAGGTCTGCAGCCTGTCCAGATCACTTTGTAGTTCTGCCTGGTGTTCGATCGAGTGAATTCTTCTCATCAACTTCACGTCATATGCAAACAGGGACACCTCAGAGTCTATTCCTTCCGTCATGTCGTTCACAAATACCAGAAACAGCACTGGTCCTAGGACTGACCCCTGTGGGACCCCGCTGGTCACAGGTGCCCACTCTGACACCTCGCCACGTACCATTACTCGCTGCTGTCTTCCTGACAAGTATTCCCTGATCCATTGTAGTGCCTTCCCTGATATCCCTGCTTGGTCCTCCAGTTTTTGCACTAATCTCTTGTGTGGAACTGTGTCAAACGCCTTCTTGCAGTCCAAGAATATGCAATCCACCCACCCCTCTCTCTCTTGTCTTACTGCTGTCATCATGCCATAGAACTCCAGTAGGTTTGTGACACAGGATTTCCCGTCCCTGAAACCATGTTGGCTGCTGTTGATGAGTTCATTCCTTTCTAGGTGTTCCACCACTCTTCTGATAACCTTCTCCATGATTTTGCATCCTATACATGTCAGTGACACTGGTCTGTAGTTTAATGCTTCATGTCTGTCTCCTTTTTTAAAGATTGGGACAACATTTGCTGTCTTCCATGCCTCAGGCAATCTCCCTGTTTCGATAGATGTATTGAATATTGTTGTTAGGGGTACACATAGCACCTCTGCTCCCTCTCTCAATACCCATGGAGAGATGCTATCTGGCCCCATTGCCTTTGAGGTATCTAGCTCACTCAGAAGCCTCTTCATTTCTTCCTCGGTTGTGTGCACTGTGTCCAGCACATGGTGGTGTGCCCCACCTCTCCGTCTTTCTGGAGCCCCTTCTGTCTCCTCTGTGAACACTTCTTTGAATCTCTTGTTGAGTTCCTCACATACTTCACGGTCATTTCTTGTTGTCTCTCCTCCTTCCTTCCTTAGCCTGATTACCTGGTCCTTGACTGTTGTTTTCCTCCTGATGTGGCTGTACAACAGTTTCGGGTTAGATTTGGCTTTCGCTGCTATGTCATTTTCATATTGTCTTTGGGCCTCCCTTCTTATCTGTGCATATTTGTTTCTGGCTCTACGAATGCTCTCCTTATTCTCCTGGGTCCTTTGCCTTCTATATTTCTTCTATTCCCTAGCACACTTGGTTTTTGCCTCCCTGCACCTTAGGGTATACCATGGGCTCATCCTGGCTTTTTCATTAGTCCTGTTACCCTTGGGTACAAACCTCTCCTCAGCCTCCTTGCATTTTGTTGCTACATATTCCATCATCTCATTAACTGGCTTCCCTGTCAGTTCTCTGTCCCACTGAACCCCGTTCAGGAAGTTCCTCATTCCTGTGTAGTCCCCTTTCTTGTAGTTTGGCTTCATTCGTCCTGGCCTTCCTGCTTCTCCCTCCACTTGTAGCTCTACTGTGTATTCGAAGCTTAAAACCACATGGTCACTGGCCCCAAGGGGTCTTTCATATGTGATGTCCTCGATATATGCACTACTCAAGGTGAATACTAAGTCTAGCCTTGCTGGTTCATCCTCTCCTCTCTCTCTTGTAGTGTCCCTTACGTGTTGGTACATGAAGTTTTCCAGTACCGCCTCCATCATCTTAGCCCTCCATGTATCTTGGCCCCCATGCAGGTCCAAGTTCTCCCAATCGATCTCCTTGTGGTTAAAGTCACCCATGATCAGGAGCTTTGCCCTGCATGCATGAGCTCTTCTGGCCACTCTAGCCAGTGTGTCAACCATCGCTCTATTGCTCTCGTCGTACTCTTGCCTTGGCCTCCTGCTGTTCTGTGGTGGGTTATACATCACTGCTATTACCACCTTGGGACCTCCAGAGTAAAGCGTTCCCACTATGTAATCACTTTCTTCTCCGCTGTCTCCTCTCTCCGGCTCATCAAAATTCCAGCGATTTTTGATCAGCAATGCCACACCTCCACCCCCCCTGTTCCCTCTGTCTTTCCTCAGGATTTGGTATCCCATTGGAAAGATGGCATCTGTTATCATACCTGTAATCTTGGTTTCTGTGAGAGCTATGATGTCCGGTGATACCTCTGACTCTTTCATGCCACTCCTCCCACTTATTTGTTATACCATCAGCGTTTGTGTACCATACCTTCAGTTTCCTTTCCAACACTGTGGTTTGTGGGGCCTGTGAGGGTGGGAGACCTGGTGGCATACTGTGGGATTCTATAGCTCGGTGTTGGGTGGAGGCTGTGGGTATGGATTGTAGTGTGTGTTGGGATGGTGTGATAGGTTGTATGGTTCTGAGAATAGTTGTGTGTGCTTGCCCTTCCTGTTCCGTTCTGTTCTGACTTACCTCTGCTGGTTCCATCCTTGTCTCTTTTCCTAGCTCCTTTCGCTTTTTTGTCCTCTCCCTCAGCTGCTGTCGTTCTGATTGTGTTCTGTCTCTGTCTAGGAACACCCTCTTGTACTCTTCCGAGTATTTCAATCGTGGTTTCTCTTGGAGGATCCTGTTCCGCACTGTTTCCGTCCTGAGAATCAGCTTGATTGGTCGGTTTCTCCCCTTCGAGTGCCCCCCTATTCTCTGAAAATTTACAATCTCGTCCATCTCTTCACCTATTTCTGTGATGATTTTCTCAATCTCCTTACTTTCTTCCTGCTGCCTTTCAGTGTGTGTCCTGTCCTTTCCTCTCTCTCCTGAAGCCCATGGATAAACACTGATTTTGCCCTTTCCTCCTCCCATTGCCTCACCCTCTGTGACTCTGGATCCTGCCTGTATGTGGTCAGTTTCTCCCTTGATTTTTCCAGTGGCTCTTCATAGCATGGTTGTGCCTCAGCATTCGACCTATCACCCTCTCCGTCTGCAACCAGCTGTTCTTCCCTTCCACTCCTTGGCTCTTTTTGGCAGGTTGATATGACCTTAGCATAATTCATAATTCCTTCCTTCCTGTTTGGCCTCGCAGCTTCATATGCTGTGTATTCTCTGGTCACTGCCCCTGTAACTCGCTTCAGCCTATTTATCTCAACTTCTAGGACCCTTATCTTGGCTACTGCAGTTTCGACTTGTGCCTCCCAATTCTTTGTCTCCTTCTCCAACCTCTTTTCCAATTTCACAGAGAGCTCTTTCTCCATTTTTTTCAGAAAGCTCTCCTAATTTTCTCTCCCACTCTTGTTCCATCCTTTTCCACTGCTCCTCCATCCACTCCTCCCTACCAGAACCATTCTCATCTGATCCTTGGTTCCTGCGAGTCCCCACCATTTTTTTTTTTTTTTTTGGTGAGAGAAGAGAGAAGGGAAAGGTAGCAGGAGAGAGAGAGGGGAAGAGTGAGAAGGGAAAGGGGGAAAGAGAGAAGGGAAGGGAAGGAGGGGGGGAGAGTGAGAAGGGAAAAATGGGGAAGAGATGGAGAGAGAGAGAGAGAGAGAGAGAGAGAGAGAGAGAGAGAGAGAGAGAAGGGAAGGTAGAAAGAGGGGGATAGTGAGAAGGAAAAAGGGGAAGAGAGAGTGAGAGTGAGAGAGAGAGGGGGGGAGAGAGTGAAGGGAAGGGTAGGAGAAGGGGAGATTGAGAAGGGAAAATGGGGAAGAGACCAAGAGAGAGAGAGAGAGAGGGGGGGAGTGAGGGAGAGAGGGAGGGAGAGAGAGAGAAGGCAAAGAGAGGGGGAGAGAGAGGGGGAAAGAGGGGGGAGATGGAAGGGCGAGAGGGGAGAGAGAAGGCAAGGAGAGGGGGAGAGAGGGGGAGAGAGGGGGAAAGAGGGGAGAGATGGAAGAGCGAGAGGGGGGAGAGAGGCTAGGGGGAGAGAGGAGGAAGAGAAGAGAGATGGGAAAAGGGAGAGGGGAGAGATAATGGGAGGGGAGAGATGTTAGAGGGGGGGGAAGTGTTAGAGGGAAGAGATGTTAGAGGGGAGAGATGGGAGAGGGAAGAGAGAGAGATAGGTAGAGAGAGAGATTAGGATAGGAAGAGAGGGAGAGAGAGAGGAGCGAGGTTCAGATGGTCAGTTCACAGGACGGTGTGAAATCCTGTGTATGTGTGTGTTTGTGTGTGTACTACAGCTTACAAGTGCTTGTTCCTGTGTGTGTGTGTGTGTGTGTGTGTGTGTGTGTGTGTGTGTGTGTGTGTGTGTGTGTGTGTGTGTGTGTGTGTATACACTCACCTAACTGTACTCACCTAATTGTGGCTGCAGGGGTCGAGACTCAGCTCCTGGCCCCCACCTCTTCACTGAACGCCACTAGGTCCTTTCTCTCCCTGCTCCATGAGCTTTATCTCACCTCGTCTTAAAGCTATGTATGGTTCCTGCCTCCACTACATCACTCGCCAGACTGTTCCACTTCCTGACAACTCTATGACTGAAGAAATACTTCATAACATCCCTGTGACTCATCTGAGTCTTCAACTTCGAAGACTGGCGCCTTGTTTCTGTGTCCCCTCTCTGGAACATCCTGTCTCTGTCTACCTTGTCTATTCCACGCAGTATTTTGTATGTCGATATCATGGCTCCCCTAACCCTCCTGTCCTCCAGTGTCGCCAGGCCGATTTCCCTTAACCTTTCTTCGTAGGATTTTCCCCTTAGCGCTGGAACTAACCTTGTCGCAAACCTTTGCACTTTCTCTAATTTCTTAACGTGCTTGACCCGGTTCAGGTTCCAGACTGGTGCTGCATACTCCAGTATGGGCCTGACGTACACGGTGTACAGTGTCTTGAAAGATTCTTTACTTAGGTATCGGAATGCTAATATCAGATTTGCCAGGCGCCCATATGCTGCAGCAGTTATCTGGTTGGTGTGTGCTTCAGGAGACGTGCTCGGTGTTATACTCACCCCAAGATCTTTCTCCATGAGCGAGGTTTGCAGTCTTTGGCCACCTAGCTTATACTCTGCCTGCGGTCTTCTTTGCCCTTCTCCGATCTTCATGACTTTGCATTTTGCAGGGTTGAATTCGAGAAGCCAGTTGCTGGACCAAGTGTCCAGCTCGTCCAGGTCTCTGTGAAGTTATGCCTGATCCTCATCTGATGTAATTCTCATCATTAACTTCACATCTGTGAACAGGGACACCTCTGAGTGTATCCCTTACATCATGACATTCACATATACATATACACATAGCACTGGTCCTAGGACCGACCCCTACGGGACCCCGCTCGTCACAGGTGTCCACTGTGATACCCATTCACGTACCATGACTCGTTGTTGCCTCCCTGTCAGGCACTCTCTGATCCATTGCAGTGCCCTTCCCGTTATACACGCCTGATCCCCTAGTTTCTGCACGAATCTCTTTTGAGGAACTGTGTCGAAGGCCTTCTTGCAGTTCAAGAAAATGCAATCATCTCACCCCTCTCTCTCGTGTCTTACTTCATTTATCATAAAACTCCAGAAGCTTTGTGACACAGGATTTGCCTTCCATGAATCCGTGCTGGTTGTCGTTTATACTCTTGGTCCATTCCAGGTGCTCCACCACTCTCCTCCTGATAATCTTCTCCATGACTTTGCATACTACACACGTCAGTGTAGTTGTAGTTAATGGCTCTTTTCTGTCTCCTTTTTTTTGAAAATGGGAACTACATTTGTTGTCTTCCATACTTCAGGTAGTTGCCCAGTTTCAAGGGATGTGTTGAAGACTGTGGTTGTGGCACACACAACATTTCTGCTCCGTCTCTAAGGACCCACGGGAAGATGTTGTCTGGTCCCATTTACCAGCATCTTCACCTCCTCCTCAGTTGTGTGTATGTCATCCAGTGCTTGTTGGTGTATTCCCTGTTAGTGTCCCCCTCTGTCCCGTTTTCCCAGAATCATTTCTGTCTCCACTGTAAATACTTCCTTAAATCTCGTGTTGAGCTCCTGGCATACCTCTTGATCGTTTCTTGTGAGTTAACCACCTTCTTTCCTCAGCCTGATCACCTGGTCTTTGACTGTTGTCTTTCTCCTAATGTGGCTATACAGCAGTTTCGGATAAGACTTGACTTTCAATGCTATGTTGTTTTCGTACTGTCGCTGGGCCTCCCACCTTATCTGTGCATACTTGTTTCTGGCTCTTAAACTGATCTCCTTATTTTCCTGGGTCCTTTGCCTTCTGTACCTCTTCCATTCTCTAATGCACCTAGTTTCTGCCTCCCTACACCTTCGGGTAAACCAAGGACTCGCTTTGGTTTTCCCATTATTCCTGTTGCCCTTGGGAACAAACATTTCCTCTGCCTCCTTGCATTGTTGTTTACTGACTTTCCTACCAGTTCTCTGTCCCACTGAACTTCCCGCAGGAAGTTCCTCATACCTGTGTAGTTCCCCATTTACAGTTTGGTTTTTCCCATTCGGCTCCTATTACCTTCTCCACCTGTAACTCTACTATGTAATCAAAACTCAGAACCACGTGATCACTAGCTCCAAGGGGCCTGTCATATGTAATCTCGTCAATGTCTGAACTGATCAGGGTGAACGCAAGGTCCAGTCTTGCTGGTTCATCCTCCCCTCTCTCTCTCAGGAAGTGTCCCTGATGTGTTGATGCATGAGGTTTTCCAGTACCACATCCATCATCTTGGCTTTCCATTTTTTGGGACACCATGAGGCTCCAGGCTTTCCCAGTCGATCTCCCTGTGGTTTAAATCACCCATAACCAGTAACTCTGCTCTTCACGAGTGAGCTCTTCTTGCCACCTCAGCTAGTGTGTCCACCATCGCTCTGTTGTTCTCTTCATATTCCTCTCTTGGCCTCCTGCAGTTCTGTGGTGGGTTATACATTACTGCAATGACTACCGTATGTTCCCCAGACTGAATTGTACCTACTGTGTAATCCCTTTCCCCAATCTCATCCATGCCTTCCATTTTATTTCCTCAAAACCCCATCGGTTTTTTATGAGCAGTGCAACCCCTCCTTCCCCTCTGCTCCTTCTATCTTCCCTCAGGATCTGATATCCTGGTGGGAAGATTGCATCTGTTATTATCTCAGCCAGTTTCGTTTCTGTGATAGCTATGATGTCTGGGGACTTCATTGATTCTTTCATGCCATTCCTCATATTTATTCATTATTCCATCTGCATTTGTGTACCAAACCTTCAGTTTATCTATCACGGTGGTCCTGGGAGAATATTGGGGTTGGGGGAGCGGGAGCCCTGGAGGGGGCCTATGGGGATTTGCAGTGTGGGTGGGGTTTGTGATGGGGGGTGAGGGCAGAGTGCCAATAGGGGGCTGCTGAAGGGGTGGGGTTTGTGATGTTGGGGGTGGTGGCACAGGGAACAGTGTGGGGGTTTTGGTTGAGATTGTTCAGATGCTTTGGGGTTGTCATGGTTGGAGTCTGGCGGCGGGTGTTTCTGTAGGGTGTGTTTGCCCTTCCACCTGAGTCTGGGTTCTGCTCATGTTCATCAATGCATCTCATTCCTCCTTTCGTCTTTGTACCCTCTCTTTCAATATTGTCCTTTCTTCTTGTGTTCTGTCGCAATTGAGGTACACTTTCCAGTACTCCGGTTTGTCCCTCAGTCGTGCTTTCTCCTGCAGGATCATGGTTTGAGCTGATTCTGCCTTGAAAATTACTTTGACAGACCATTTCCTTCCACTCACAAACCACCCAATTCTCCGAAAATTTGTCACCTGGGACATGTCGCCCTCACTTACTGCTTTCATAATACCTTGAATCGCTTTCATCTCCCCCTGATTTCTTTCATCGTAGGTTTCCCCTTCGACTTCTTGGAACCCGTAGACAAACACTGACCTCTCCCTTTCCTCCTCCCACTGTCTCCCCCTTTGCATCCTCTGAGGTGTTTTACTTACTTCTATTCAAACGTTCCTGCCTTCAATCCTTGCCCTTGCTGAAGCCCCTATGCTCAGTAGACTGTCTTTCCTGCTCAGCTGTTCCTTGCCACTGCAGTTGTCTGAGTCTCTGCATATATCATAGCTCCTTCATTGTCTTCAGGCTTCTCATTTGATCTTAGTGTGCTCATCTTTTCCTGGATCCCTACAGCCCCCCTGTCTGTAACTGGTATAAAAGTTCCTGATGTCATGTCTGTACTGCCATTCGTCTGTGTGTGTGTGTGTGTGTGTGTGTGTGTGTGTGTGTGTGTGTGTGTGTGTGTGTGTGTGTGTGTGTGTGTGTGTGTGTGTGTGTGGTGTGTGAGTGTGGTGTGTGAGTGTGGTGTGTGCGAGAGTGGTGTGTGCATGTGTGGTGTGTGCATGTGTGGTGTGTGCATGTGTGGTGTGTGCATGTGTGCATGTGTGGTGTGTGCATGTGTGCATGTGTGGTGTGTGCATGTGTGGTGTGTGCATGTGTGGTGTGTGCATGTGTGGTGTGTGCATGTGTGGTGTGTGCATGTGTGGTGTGTGCATGTGTATGTGTACTCACCTAATTGTACTCACCTAATCGTGGTTACAGAGGTCGAGACTCAGCTCCTGGCCCCGCCTCTTCACTCTGTGTGTGTGTGTGTGTGTGTGTGTGTGTGTGTGTGTGTGTGTGTGTGTGTGTGTGTGTGTGTACTCGCCTAGTTGCGGTTGCAGGGGTAGTCAAAGCTACTGGCCCCGCCTCTTCGCTGGTCGCTGCTAGGTCACTCTTACAGCTCCATGAGCTTCATCATACCTCTTCTTAAAGCCATGTATGGATCTTGTGTCCACTACATCACTTCCCAGACTGTGTGTGTGTGTGTGTGTGTGTGTGTAGCCCACTACTGCCATGTATATATATTACATATAAAGCAGTAGTGGGTTACACTGCAGCAGGCCCGCTGGCCAAACTAGACAGGTCCTTCATATATATATATATATATATATATATATATATATATATATATATATATATATATATATATATATATATATATATATATATATATATATATAAATATATATAAATATATATAAATATATATATATATATATATATATATATATATATATATATATATATATATATATATATATATATATATATATATATATATATATAAGCGACTATTGGCAGAAAGGTGGGCTAGTGCAAAGATGAGTAGGGGGGGGGGGGTTGAAGAGGGTTGGAATAGTTTTAAAAATGCAGTATTAGAATGTGGGGCAGAAGTTTGTGGTTATAGGAGGGTGGGTGCAGGAGGAAAGAGGAGTGACTGGTGGAATGATGAAGTAAAGGGTGTGATAAAAGTGAAAAAGGTAGCTTATGAGATGTTTTTACAAAGCAGAAGCGTTATAAGAAGAGCAGAGTATATGGAGAGTAAAAGAAAGGTAAAGAGAGTGGTGAGAGAGTGCAAAAGGAGAGCAGATGATAGAGTGGGAGAGGCACTGTCAAGAAATTTTAATGAAAATAAGAAAAAAAATTGGAGTGAGTTAAACAAGTTAAGAAAGCCTAGGGAAAGTATGGATTTGTCAGTTAAAAACAGAGTAGGGGAATTAGTAGATGGGGAGAGGGAGGTATTAGGTAGATGGCGAGAATATTTTGAGGAACTTTTAAATGTTAAGGAAGAAACAGAGGCAGTAATTTCATGCACTGGTCAGGGAGGTATACCATCTTTTAGGAGTGAAGAAGAGCAGAATTTAAGTGTGGGGGAGGTACGTGAGGCATTACGTAAAATGAAAGGGGGTAAAGCAGCTGGAACTGATGGGATCATGACAGAAATGTTAAAAGCCGGGGGGGATATAGTGTTGGAGTGGTTGGTACTTTTGTTTAATAAATGTATGAAAGAGGGGAAGGTACCTAGGGATTGGCGGAGAGCATGTATAGTCCCTTTACATAAAGGGAGAGGGGACAAAAGAGACTGTAAAAATTATAGAGGAATAAGTTTACTGAGTATACCAGGAAAAGTGTACGGTAGGGTTATAATTGAAAGAATTAGAGGTAAGACAGAATGTAGGATTGCGGATGAGCAAGGAGGTTTCAGAGTGGGTAGGGGATGTGTAGATCATGTGTTTACATTGAAGCATATATGTGAACAGTATTTAGATAAAGGTAGGGAAGTTTTTATTGCATTTATGGATTTAGAAAAGGCATATGATAGAGTGGATAGAGGAGCAATGTGGCAGATGTTGTAAGTATATGGAATAGGTGGTAAGTTATTAAATGCTGTGAAGAGTTTTTATGAGGATAGTGAGGCTCAGTTTAGGGTGTGTAGAAGAGAGGGAGAATACTTCCAGGTAAAAGTAGGTCTTAGACAGGGATGTGTAATGTCACCATGGTTGTTTAATATATTTATGGATGGGGTTGTAAAGGAAGTAAATGCTAGGGTGTTCGGGAGAGGGGTGGGATTAAATTTTGGGGAATCAAATTCAAAATGGGAATTGACACAGTTACTTTTTGCTGATGATACTGTGCTTACCTGGAGAGAGTTCCGGGGGTCAACGCCCCCGCGGCCCGGTCTGAGACCAGGCCTCCTGGTGGATCAGAGCCTGATCAACCAGGCTGTTGCTGCTGGCTGCACGCAAACCAACATACGAGCCACAGCCCGGCTGATCCGGAACTGACTTTAGGTGCTTGTCCAGTGCCAGCTTGAAGACTGCCAGGGGTCTGTTGGTAATCCCCCTTATGTGTGCTGGGAGGCAGTTGAACAGTCTCGGGCCCCTGACACTTATTGTATGGTCTCTTAACGTGCTAGTGACACCCCTGCTTTTCATTGGGGGGATGGTGCATCGTCTGCCAAGTCTTTTGCTTTCGTAGTGGGTGATTTTCGTGTGCAAGTTCGGTACTAGTCCCTCTAGGATTTTCCAGGTGTATATAATCATGTATCTCTCCCTCCTGCGTTCCAGGGAATACAGGTTTAGGAAGCTCAAGCGCTCCCAATAATTGAGGTGTTTTATCTCCGTTATGCGCGCCGTGAAAGTTCTCTGTACATTTTCTAGGTCGGCAATTTCACCTGCCTTGAAAGGTGCTGTTAGTGCTTATGGGAGATTCTAAAGAAAAATTGCAAAGGTTAGTGGATGAGTTTGAGAATGTGTGTAAAGGTAGAAAGTTGAAAGTGAACATAGAAAAGAGTAAGGTGATGAGGGTGTCAAATGATTTAGATAAAGAAAAATTGGATATCAAATTGGGAAGGAGGAGTATGGAAGAAGTGAATGTTTTCAGATACTTGGGAGTTGACGTGTCGGCGGATGGATTTATGAAGGATGAGGTTAATCATAGAATTGATGAGGGAAAAAAGGTGAGTGGTGCATTGAGGTATATGTGGAGACAAAAAACGTTATCTACGAGGCAAAGAAGGGAATGTATGAAAGTATAGTAGTACCAACACTCTTATATGGGTGTGAAGCTTGAGTGGTAAATGCTGCAGCGAGGAGGCGGTTGGAGGCAGTGGAGATGTCCTGTTTAAGGGCAATGTGTGGTGTAAATATTATGCAGAAAATTCGGAGTGTGGAAATTAGGAAAAGGTGTGGAGTTAATAAAAGTATTAGTCAGAGGGCAGAAGAGGGGTTGTTGAGGTGGTTTGGTCATTTAGAGAGAATGGATCAAAGTAGAATGACATGGAAAGCATATAAATCTATAGGGGAAGGAAGGCGGGGTAGGGGTCGTCCTCGAAAGGGTTGGAGAGAGGGGGTAAAGGAGGTTTTGTGGACAAGGGGCTTGGACTTCCAGCAAGCGTGCGTGAGCGTGTTAGATAGGAGTGAATGGAGACGAATGGTACTTGGGACCTGACGATCTGTTGGAGTGTGAGCAGGGTAATATTTAGTGAAGGGATTCAGGGAAACCGGTTATTTTCATATAGTCGGACTTGAGTCCTGGAAATGGGAAGTACAATGCCTGCACTTTAAAGGAGTGGTTTGGGATATTGGCAGTTTGGAGGGATATGTTGTGTATCTTTATATGTGTATGCTTCTAAACTGTTGTATTCTGAGCACCTCTGCAAAAACAGTGATAATGTGCGAGTGTGGTGAAAGTGTTGAATGATGATGAAAGTATTTTCTTTTTTGTTGATTTTCTTTCTTTTTTGGGTCACCCTGCCTCGGTGGGAGACGGCCGACTTGTTGGAAAAAAAAAAGAAAAAAAACTATATATATATATATATATATATATATATATATATATATATATATATATATATATATATATATATATATATATATATGTATGTATGTATGTGCCGAATATGTAAAACTGGTCAATTAGCAAGAACTCATTTAAAATTAAGTTCTTTCTACAATTTTCTCTTATACGTTTAAAGACATATTTTTTTCATTAATGTTAATGTAATTTTTTTTTAATTTTGCACCAAAAGAATCTTAGAAAACTTACCTAACCTTATTATAACAAGAGCAATTTATTTTAGCCTAACCCAACTAAATATATTTTAAATACGTTTACAGTAATTTAATACTAAACAAACACAATGAAATATATTTTTTCCGTTAGGTTCAGAACGATTTCTGCGAAATTATTGCATACACAAATTTTCACTTGTCCTATATGGCAAGATGAGCGTTGCTATTTAAGCCAAAATCGCAAGTTCTGCCTATTCGGCACGACATATATATAAATATATATATATATATATATATATATATATATATATATATATATATATATATATATATATATATATATATATATATATATATATATATATATCCAGTCCGCACCGCTCCCAGCACTAATACTGCCATACCAGTAGACTACCACAATATTCAGGCCTGCATCAACCCCTCCCACCTCTCAGAATACAGTCCTAGAAAGGAAGCTGAAGGTGTGGTACACCAACGAAGATGGAGTTACAAACAAGAGTGAGAAGTGGCAGGAAAGAATCCCTGTGGTATCAATGGACATCATAGCAATCACACACAAACCTCAGGGAAGTGATAATAGACACAATCTTCCTGTCTGGTTATTAGATTCCGAGGAAAGACGGGGGTAGAGGTGCACTGTTCATCAGGAACCAATGGGCTTTTGAGGAGATGGGAGGACTAGTCAGAGGGGTAGCTGATAACTACATAGTAGGAGCACTTTATACTGGGGGCCGAAAAGTGATGGTACCGGTGATGTATAACCCGGTGACAAAGAATCTGGAGCTACATGGGGGATTAGAGACATGGGGAGCCAAGATGCTGGAAGCGGTACTAGAAAATTTCATGTTCCAAAATTTTAAGGACACAACCAGAGAAAGATAGAGAGGAGACGACGAACCAGTAAGGACAGACCTGGTATTCACCTTGAGCAGTTCCGACATATAAGACAACACACGCGAAAGGCCCTATGGCGCTAGTGACCACGTGATCTCGAGTTTCGAATACATAGTGGAATTAACAATCGAGAGTGAAGCTGCACGATAAGGACGGCAGAAGCCAAACTTTCAAAAGGTGGGTTACACAAGTGTGAGACAATTCCTACATAAGGTGCAGTGGGTAAGCGAGCTAGAGGGAAAGACAGTAAATGAAATGATGGAACACGGACAACGAAGTTCAGGGAGTCAGTAGAGAAGCTCGTACCAAAGGGCAACAGAAACGACAGGGAGTCCAGAGTGAGCCCATGGTTAATCAAGTGGTGTGGCGAGGCCAAAACAAAGTGTGTAAAAGCATGGAAAAAGCATAGAAGGCAAAGGACCCAAGAAAACTGGGAGCCGAGTCGAAGAGCCAGAAATGAATATGAATGGACAAGAAGAGAAGCTCAGCGTCAATATGAGAATGACAAAGTAACAAAAACCAAATCTGACCCAAAGTTGTTATACAGCCACATCCAGAGGAAAACCACAGTCAAGGATCATATAATCAGGTTAAGGAAGGAATGAAGGAGGGGAGCTCACAGAGAACGACCAGGAAGTATGTGAAGAGCTCAGCTGAAGACTCAAGGAGGTATTCACAGTGGAGACAGAGGCGCTCCCAGAAAACCGAGGCGGTAGGGTGCATCAGCAGGTGCTGGACACTGCACACAACCGAGGATGAGGTGAAGAAACTACTAGGGAAACTAGATACCTCAAATGCGGTGGGCCCAGATAATCTCTCTCCTTGGGTCCTGAAAGAGGCAGCACATGCACTGTGTATGCCACTATCAATAATCTTCAATAAATCTACAGAAACAGGGCAACTGCCTGAGGTATGGAAGACAGCAAAAGTAGTCCAGATTTTTAAGAAAGGAGACAGACAGACTGCAGTAAACTACAGACCAGTGTCACTGTCATGTATGTAAATTTATGGAGAAGATTATCAAGACGAGAGTTGTGGAGCACCTAGAACAAAATGGCCTAATACATGACAACCAGTACGGCTTCAGGGAAGGGAAATCCTGCATCACTAACCTACTGGAGTTCTATGACAAGGTAACAGAAGTAACACAGGAGAGAGAGGGATGGGTAGACTGCATCTTCTTAAACTGTAAGAAGGCTTTCGACACAGTAACGCACAAGAGACTGGTTGAAAAACTAGAGGAGCAGGCAGGAATATGAGTGAAAGTCCTGCAGTGGAATTGGGAATACCTGACAGGAATGTATTGGTCCGAGACGAGGTGTCAGAGTGGGTGCACGTGTCTAGTGGGGTTCCACAACGATCAGTCCTAGGTCTGGTACCGTTTCTTGTATAAGTGAATGATATGACGGAAAAGATAGAGTTGTCCATATAAGCAGACGATGTGAAACTAATGAGGAGAATACAAGCAGAAGAGGATAAGGTAAGCCAACTAGGGGATCTGGACAGGCTGCAAGCTTTATCTGACAAATGGCTCCTGGAATTTAACCCCAGCATGTGCAAAGTTATGAAGATTCGGGAAGGACGTATCAGACCGCAGACCGAGTATAGCCTAAGAGGTCAAAGGCTGTAAAACTCAAAGAAAAGGATCTTGAGGTAATCATATTAAGAACATCGCCTGAGGTGCACTTTAAACAAGTAACTGCTGCAACATATGGGCACCAGGCAAACGTACACCGTGTGGCCCGGTGGCTAAAACTCCCGCTTCACACACGGAGGGCCCGGGTTCGATTCCCGGCGGGTGGAAACATTTCGACAAGTTTCCTTACACCTGTTGTCCTGTTCACCTAGCAGCAAATAGGTACCTGAGTATTAGTCGACTGGTGTGGGTCGCATCCTGGGGGACAAGATTAAGGACCCCAATGGAAATAAGTTACAGTTCTCAATGACGCACTGACTTTCTTGGGTTATTTTGGGTGGCTAACCCTCCGGGGTTAAAAATCCGAACGAAATTTTATCTTACGTCAGGCCCATATTGGAGTATGCAGCACCAGTATGGAACCCACACCTGGTCAAACACATCAATAAAGAAAGTGCAAGGGTTTGCAACACGACTAGTCCCGGAACTGAGGGGGTTTGTCCTATGAGGAGAGGTTAAAAGAACTCAACCTGAGAACACTGGAAGACAGGAGGAGTAGGTGGGACATGATAACAACATATAAAATACTGAGAAGAATTAACAGAGTGGATAGGGACAGAATGTTTCAAAGAAGTGACACAGCAACAATGGGTCACAATAAGAACTTGAAAACTCAGACGATCAATAGGGATATTAGCAAGTGTTTCCTCAGCCATAGAGTTGTCAGGAAGTGGAACAATCTGGAGAGTGATGTAGTTTAGGTAAGATCCATACATAGCTTTAAAAAGAGGTATGAACATATGAGAAGAAACATGAGAAAGAAGGAACACTGCAACAGGCCTGCTGACCCATGCGAAGGAGGTCCATGTCCTCCCCCCAGATTAGTTCAATGACCCACCTAGTCAGGTCACTACCACTCAAGGCACCAGACCCAGCAGCACAAGCTAGTCAGGTCCAACTCACACCCACTCATGTATTTATCTAACCTATTTTTAAAACTACACAACGTTTTAGCCTGAATAACTGTACTCGGGAGTTCCACTCATCCACAACTCTATTACCAAACCAGTGCTTTCCTATATACTTCCTGAATCTGAATTTGTCCAACTTGAAACCATTGCTGCGAGTACTGTCTTGGCTGGAAATTTTCAGCACGCTATTTACATCCCCTTTATTTATTCCTGTTTTCCATTTATACACCTCGATCATATCCCCCCTAATTCTACGCCTTTCGAGAGAGTGCAGATTCAGGGCCTCAGTCTATCCTCATAGGGAAGATTTCTGATACATGGGATCATCTTTGTCATCCTCCTCTGTACGTTTTCCAGAGCATTTATATCCATTCTGTAATACGGTGACCAGAACTGAGCAGCATAGTCTAAATGAGGCCTAACCAAGGATATAAGAACATAAGAACATAAGAAAGGAGGAACACTGCACCAGGCCTGTTGGCCCATACTAGGCAGGTCCTTTACAATTCATCCCACTAACAACATAAGAACATAAGAACATAAGAAAGGAGGAATACTGCAGCAGGCCTGTTGGCCCATACTAGGCAGGTCCTTTACAATTCATCCCACTAACAAACATTTGACCAACCCAATTTTCAATGCTACCCAAGAAATAAGCTCTGATGTGCAAGTCCCACTCAAATCCAACCCCTCCCACTCATGTACTTATCCAACCTAAATTTGAAACTACCCAAAGTCCTAGCCTCAATAACCCAACTAGGTAGACTGTTCCACTCATCAACTACCCTATTTCCAAACCAATACTTTCCTATGTCCTTTCTAAATCTAAACTTATCTAATTTAAATCCATTACTGCGGGTTCTCTCTTGGAGAGATATCCTCAAGACCTTGTTAATATCCCCTTTATTAATACCTATCTTCCACTTATACACTTCGATCAGGTCTCCCCTCATTCTTCGTCTAACAAGTGAATGTAACTTAAGAGTCTTCAATCTTTCTTCATAAGGAAGATTTCTAATGCTATGTATTAATTTAGTCATCCTACGCTGAATGTTTTCTAACGAATTTATGTCCATTCTGTAATATGGAGACCAGAATTGAGCTGCATAATCTAGGTGAGGCCTTACTAATGATGTATAAAGCTGCAGTATGACCTCTGGACTTCTGTTGCTTACACTTCTTGATATAAATCCCAGTAATCTATTTGCCTTATTACGTACGCTTAGGCATTGCTGTCTTGGTTTAAGGTTGCTGCTTACCATAACCCCCAAGTCCTTTTCGCAATCTGTATGGCTAAGTTCTACATTATTTAACTTATAAGTGCTAGGGTTATGGACACTTCCGAGCTTCAGAACCTTGCATTTATCTACATTGAACTGCATCTGCCACTTTTCTGACCAAGAGTAGAGTTTGTCTAAATCCTCCTGAAGTTCCCTAACATCTACGTTTGAATCAATTATCCTACCTATCTTCGTGTCATCGGCGAATTTGCTCATATCACTAGTAATTCCTTCATCAAGATCATTGATATATATTATAAACAACAACGGGCCCAAGACTGATCCCTGTGGAACGCCACTTGTTACTGATCCCCACTCGGATTTAACCCCATTTATGGACACTCTCTGCTTCCTGTCTGTGAGCCATGATTCGATCCACGAGAGCACTCTTCCCCCAATGCCATGAGCTGCTACTTTCTTCAACAGTCTTTGGTGCGGAACTCTATCAAATGCCTTACTAAAATCTAAGTAAATAATATCAAATTCTTTATCGTGGTCAACAGCCTCAAAAGCTTTACTGAAAAAAGTTAATAAATTAGTTAGACAAGACCGGCCTCTTGTGAATCCATGCTGAGTATCATTAATCAAGCTATGCTTATCGAGATGGCTTCTTATAATTTGAGCTATAATTGACTCTAGTAATATGCCTACAATTGAGGTCAGGCTTATTGGGCGGTAATTTGACGGTAACGACTTGTCCCCTGTTTTAAAAATAGGAATTACATTAGCCATCTTCCACATATCAGACACTACACCTGTTTGAAGAGATAAATTAAAAATATTAGTTAATGGTTCACAGACTTCCATTTTGCATTCCTTTAGAACCCTTGAAAAAACCTCATCAGGACCCGGTGACTTATTTTGCTTCAGTCGGTCTATCTGCTTCACAACCATTTCACTAGTGACTATGATGTTACATAATTTATCTTCTTCTGGCCCACTATAAAAATTAAGTACCGGAACACTACTAGTGTCTTCCTGTGTAAAAACCGAGAGAAAATAATTATTTAAAATCGAGCACATTTCATTCTCTTTGTCAGTAAGATGCCCATAGTTATTTTTAAGGGGACCTATCTTATCTCTGACTTTTGTTCTATATACCTGGAAAAAACTTTTTGGGTTAGTTTTAGAGTCCCTAGCAACTTTAATTTCATAGTCCCTTTTAGCTTTTCTTATCCCCTTTTTAATGTCCCTCTTAGTGTCAATATACTGATTCATAAGATGACCCTCGCCTCTTTTGATACGCCTATAAATTCCTTTCTTATGCCCTAGTAGATATTTCAGCCTATTATTCATCCATTTTGGGTCATTTCTATTTGATCTAATTTCTTTATAAGGGATAAATGTTCTTTGAGCAGCATGTATTGTGTTCAGAAAACTGTCATATTGATAGCTCTCTTCGTTACCCCAGTCAACAGATGATAAGTGTTCTCTAAGCCCATCGTAATCTGCTAAGCGAAAATCTGGGACTGTTACTGAGTTATCCCTACTATCATACTTCCATTCAATTCTAAATGTAATTGATTTGTGGTCGCTAGCACCCAGTTCTTCTGAAACTTCTAAATTATTAACAAGGGATTCATTGTTTGCCAGAACTAAGTCAAGCAGGTTATTACCCCTTGTAGGTTCTGTCACAAACTGCTTCAGAAAACAATCCTGAACTACTTCTAAGAAGTCGTATGAATCTAAATTCCCAGTCAAGAAATTCCAATCAATATGACTAAAGTTAAAGTCTCCTAGAATTACTACATTATCGTGCCTTGTGGCCCTAACAATTTCCTCCCATAGTAGTCTTCCCTGGTCCCTATCTAAATTTGGGGGACGGTATATCACACCTAAAGTTAATTTTTCATGCCCCTCTGAAAATTCTATCCAAACAGACTCTGTATGTGTTACTTCAGACTTAATACCCGTTTTAATGCAACAGTTCAAGCGATCTCGGACATACAATGCCACCCCACCCCCCTTCCCGATACTTCTATCTACTTGGAACAATTTGAAACCCTGAATGTGACATTCTGCAGGCATGTCCCGACTTTTTGAATTAAACCACGTCTCAGTAATGGCAAATACATCTATGTTACCTGCACTAGCAACTAGTCTCAACTCGTCCATCTTATTCCTAGCACTGCGACTATTTGTGTAATATATACTTAAGGACCCTCCTTTCTCTTTATCATTCCTGCTCCTTTCTGTTATTCCACTAAACCTATTACTGTCCTTGTCAATTAGTGCCACTGGCTTTCCGATATCCACCTCATTTTGCCTATTACTAGTTCTCCTAGTACTCATATTACTACCCTGAGACTTCACAGTTTTCCCGCAAAAACCCATACCACAAACTATTCCTAGTTTAAAGACCTAACAGCTCCCTCCACTGCGTTGGCCAGTGCTCCCACCCCACACCTAGATAAGTGAACCCCATCCCTGGCATACATGTCATTTCTGCCATAGAAGAGGTCCCAGTTGTCAATGAATGTTACCGCATTTTCCTTACAGTATTTGTCCAGCCAGCAATTGACTCCAATTGCTCTGGACAACCATTCATTTCCAACTCCTCTCCTTGGCAAAATGCCACATATGACAGGTTTCCCACCCTTCCTCCTAATTATCTCTATTGCTGACCTATACCTGCTAATCAGGTCCTCACTCCTACATCTGCCAACATCGTTGCCTCCAGCACTGAGACAGATAATAGGATTGCTCCCATTACCTCTCATGATGTCATCCAGACGGCTAACAATATCCTTCATCCCTGCCCCAGGAAAACACACTCTCTGCCTCCTACTCCTGTCCTTCAAGCAGAATGCCCTATCCATGTACCTAATCTGGCTATCCCCAACAACAACAATGTTTTTACCTTCCTTTGCGTCGTCGGTCGTGATGCTCCGAGTAGTCGACTCACATTCGCCAGGTAGCATTACACCACTTGTAGAATTCGTCAAGACGTTCTCGATGGTCTTCGTTGGGGTTTCTAGGGATGTCTCACTCACGTCTGCCAATGCTTCTTTGGTGCTCGTTGTGGCATTCCCAGTAGAACACTCACATTCGTAGGGTAGCACCGAGAATGGGTTGGAAGTTTCCACGGTAGTCTTCTGGTTTCTCTTTGTTTCTGCCTCTCCAACCGTTTTCTTGATCTTCAGCTTGGTTCCATGTTGCCCGGCCACTGACCAAGCTCCCCTCTTAACCTGGGGACTCACAACAGGAGGATTACTACGAATCCTCTTGTTCTCCTCCGTTAATCGCCGTATCTCCATCTTAGCAACTCTGAGCTCTTCTCTCAGCTGCTGGTAAAGTTGCTCAAGAGAGGGCATCCTGGTTCAGATTCACAGAGAGCACACAAACAGGTCTTCACAGAGCTAAGTACACGTCACCACTAGCTAAGTACACGTCACCACTAGCTAAGTACACGTCACCACGTGTACTTAGGACTTCTATTATTACTGAGGACTTCTATTATTTATACTTCTAGATATGAAGCCAAGAATTCTGTTAGCTTTATTGCGAACACTAATGCACTGTTGTCTTGGTTTTAGATTACTGCTAACCAGAACTCCTAAATCGTTTTTCACAATCAGTAGAATTAAGATCTACATTATTTAGTTTATATGTGGCATGGTTATTTTCCTATCCAACATTTAGAACTTTGCATTTGTCTATATTAAATTGCATCTGCCACTTCTCCGACCATTGCATCAGCTCATGTTGCGAGGAGAGAGTAAAAAAGTCGCGACCATTGAAGAGGCGGGGCCAGGAGCTTTGACTCGTCCCCCCGCAACCACAATTAGGTGAGAACAATTACGTGAGTACGCACGCACACACTAGAGCATGACGTGGACATAGAAGCGATCATCAAAGAGCGGGAGCCAGGAGCTGCATCTCGACCCCTGTAACCACAAATACGTGAGTACACACGCACACTGTACTACGTATATTAATTCATTTGTAAGTGATATTTGTACCTTTATCGTGTACTACTACAACAACAACAACTACTACTACTACTACTACTACCTCTATCAGGTTATCGATTGTTGGGGGAAGTTGTACAATCTTTTTCGCTTCGTACAATGGTCTGTTTTTTTTTTCCATTTTCTTTACTTTCACTAACTTTACATTTTTGTTCCTAACTTTACCCGGCTTATTAGAAGTTTTGCTTCTGAGTTCTGGCTCCACTCTACAGCTTTCCTCTTCCTTTGTCTTTATTGCTTTTAAAGTCAAAACACTTTGCACAACAAGCTTTTAATGGGACAAGATTTATCTGTTTAGAGCTTTATCAAGTCATGACTTGATAAAGCTCTTCACAGAGCGAAAAAGTTCCAATAAAAGTTTGCTTAGCAAAGAATGCATTTTCTTTATTACTGTCGAGAGAACACTCTTGAGATTCTGACTCTTGTGATGGTTCTTGTCATGGTTCTTGTCATGGTTCTTGTCATGGTTCTTGTCATGGTTCTTGTCATGGTTCTTGTCATGGTTCTTGTGATATAAATGGTGTAGAAAACTGACACTTGTACAATATTTGGGAATCTTTATCTTTACGTAAAGGTTGTGCTCTATCTAGTGAATCTTCTGTGCCATGTTACTAGTCTCTGATTCTGTGCCACATGCTAGGCTCCATGCAAAAGAATGGAGTTAACACTGCATAAGGCCTATGAGCCATGTAAGGCAGGTCCTTCTACTAACCATTCCCACCCACCCACTCGTCAAACTTTTTCCTAAGGCGACCAGAGAATTCCCTTTAATACCTCAGGTTCTAATCAAAACCACCCATTCTCACTCGTAAATCTGTCTCATCTCTGTTTAAAGGTACCTAAGGTCCTAGCTTCTATTACCCTTCTCGGAAGACTGTTTCACCTATCAACAATTCTGTTCGTATGTGAAAAACATACTTGGTTCTGCTTGAGCCAAGCTCCTGGAGTGCGAAACGTTGCCACAACAAAATGTCGCATTAGTTGTCCTTGTGACCTTCTACCTAACTTATTGTCGGTAATTCTACCAACATTATTACAACTGTAATAATTCTGAACAAATTAGTGCATCCACTAATATATATTAAGATCCAGCAACTAACATTTGTGAACTGGGGTAACGAAGAGAGCTATCAATATGACAGTTTTCTAAACACTATACACTTTTTTTTCCGTTTCGAGAAATGAGATCGAATAGAAATGATACGAAATGTATAAATAATAATCTCAAACATCTTTTAGGGTAGAAGAAAATAATTTACTGGTGTATCAAGAGGTAAGGGTTCTTATAGATAAACATACTCATTAAAAATTTAAGAGGGAGGTCAAAAATAGGATAAGAAAAGCTAAACGGGGCTATGATATTTAAATTACTAAGGATTCGAAAACAAACCTAATAGACTTTTTCCAGGTATATAGAACAAAGGTTAGAGTAAACTTAGGTTCTTTTAAAACTACCTCAGGACAGTTTACTGACGAAGAGAATGAAATGTACTCGATTTTTAGTAACTGTTTCTAATTGGTTTTTACATAAGACAAACTGTATCCCAAAAATTAAAGTGGTCCTGATGAACTTTTTTCAAGGGTTCGTAAGGAGTGCAAAATGGAACTTTGTGAATCGTTAATTAACTTTTTAGTATATTTCTTCAAACAGATATAGTGTATGGGGTGTGGAAGATGGTTAATTTAATTTCCATTTTTAAAGTAGAGGATAAGTATAACCTCAATTATAGGCTAATTATTAGTCTACATTACAGATGATATTATAAGAAGTCATCTGATAAGCATAATGTGATCTATGATACTCAGCATGGGTTCCTGCCTAATTTACTGACTCTTCAGTAAAGCTTTTGAGGCTGTTGATGATAAATAATACAATATTATTTTATTTGGATTTTAGTAAAGCTTTTGATAGAGTACCACATAAACGACTGTTAAAGTGACAGTTCATGGTATTGGCGGAAAAGTCCTGTCATAGACCGAGGCATAGCTGACCAACAAGAAGCACAAAGTCTGCATAAATGGAGTGAAATTTGAGTGGGGAACAGTGTTACGTGGCCTTCCACAAGGATCAGTTTTAAACCCATTGTTCTTCATAACATTCACTGACGACCTAGACGAGGGAACAACTAATGATATGAGGAAACTCGATGATGATAAAAAAATAGGCAAGATAATTTTTTCAGATGAAGATGCCACCGAAATTCAGAAGAATTTAGACAAGCTCATGCCGTGGTCAGAAAAGAGGCTAAATGCAGTTCAATGTAGACAAATGCAAAGACCTGAAGCTCGGGAATGTAAATAACCCTAGCACGTATAACGTAAATAATACTGAACTTGGCTATACAGAATGCAAAAAGGTCTTGGGAGTTTTGCTAAGTAGGAACCTTAAGCCAAGACAACAATGCCTAACCTTGCGTAATAAGGCAAACTGATTACTGGGATTTATATCAAAAAGTAAATGTAATAGGAGTCCAGGCGTTATACTATAGCTCTGCACATTAATAAGGACTTACCTTGTTTATGCAGCTCAGTTGTGGTCTCCATACTACAGAATGGACATAATTCCTTTGAGACCATTTAGAGAAGAATGACAAAATTAATCCATTGCATAATAAATATTCCATATGAGGAAAGACTGAAATCCCTTAACCTACATTCTCTTGTAAGGCGAAGAATGAGGGGAGACATGACTGAAGTGTAGAAGTGGAAGATGGGCATAAATAAAGGCGATATGAAAAAGGTTTTGAGAATACCCCTTCAAGAAAGAAAACGAAATAATGGATTCTAATTGGGTAAGCTTAGATTAAAAAAGCAAAAGGACTAGGCTGTAGGCAAACTGTTATTAAAATGGTTCCACAGTCAGCTGCACACCACAAGATATATAGAAGGGAGGAAGGAGCACATGCCAACAGGTAGCTACAGATGCGTGTGATCAATACGATTCCTTAATAGCAACCATTACACAGCCAGCACCACCCCCCACTCTTTGACCTGTTAGTTAAGACCTTTTCATCACCGAAGCATAATCATGCTCCAAGAAATCAGCCACTGTCATTAGCAGGGCTCGACACTTAGGGATCCTCATCTACTGCCTACAAAAACGAACCGCAGGTTATGTTCAATTAGATCAAAGAGAAACCGATCTCTCTCAGCGCAGACACATCGAAGCAACAATCCAGTAAATGATACAGAAGCCTCGCACAAGAAAAGGGTTTCCCCTATCTCCATTATAAGTTGGGTTGCCATATATATACCAAACCGGAAATGGGTAGAGCAAGTCTAGCTACACAAGGTAAAAATCGAGGGAAATATCAGCAGGGTCGACATAAACAGAGCCACATGACACCCATGTTACAGAAAGGCTGGTTGTAAATAAATTTTATTAAAACCTTTGTGATTAAATGACAGTGCCGAGCCTGCTATTTGCACGGAACACGGTATGAGTCCTCATCCATTATCTCCATTCACTGACGGTCGTACATTATGACTTTTCTTGGACTTGTCTTGGGTTTATGGACTATATGTATTTGAAGTGTAGGACAATAGATGTACCATGAACGCTTCTTGGGCTGTGTGATGGAGCAATACTGTCGCTTTGTTGATGCTGATACAACCAAATCTCAGTGCTAGTTTTAAAATCATCCAATCAGAATCCTGGCTTAAAAGTACAACGCTGGTAACAACAGCTCTAGTCCCTGACCATTCTTCTGTTAATTCATTAAAGCTGTTCGTTATAATTTACCTTGAATTTATATAGAAAAATATGCACCTCAGTGTATGTACACTAATATGTTGTACACGTCATTGTATATACACTTATACAAATACACCTTCCGGGGTATATTTACATATATACTCCTCTCATTGCTGCAAAAAGATCACAGAAAAAGGCAATATCATAATATGAAAAACAACCACTGTGAAAAAATAGTGAACATCCAAGAGCTTTCGTGATTTCTCACATATCAAGGACATGTAAACATGAAAAATGGTAGAAGGCTTATAAGTGTTAGATGTCACCTACAGCACCAGTCCCAATTAGATGCGGGAGGGGAAGTGTCAAGGATCTGTCAAGCATAGCTTAAATTTTTCCCATTTTTTTTATAAATGAATCTAATTTGAAAAACCCTAAACTATTGTTCACATTAAAATCTTGAGAGAAACGCACTTGTAAGTGTATGAGTGTTGTGCGGTAGTGAAGAATAACCGCCAAGACATCCAAAAATCCGGGTTAGAAAACGAATCGATTCTGTAGTATCTTCTGCATCGGTAAATCAAGTCCAGAGCCCCGTAAGAAAGCACTGTAACGTGAGCTTCATAGCTCCAATATCTCCCACACCTGCACTTTTCTCCAGTGTTGGAATTTGGCACTCAATTCTTTTCTGCAGCGCAATGACCCGTATAATCAAGATTCACACTTCTCATTGTATTATAGACACTGAAATATGTCTACCCTTCAGTGTATATACACTGACATGTACACATAGAATAAGATTAATAATAATTTTAATTATTATTATTCAACATTTGTACGCTACATATAGTTGATATTCAGTAAAGGTCACTTACCTGGTTTGAGAGGGTTGCTCCGTCCCCAGGCGACCCTTAGCAACCTTAGTACCATAAAACACTTAGGCGCTTTGAAAGGTCATGGCTTAATAGTTGAGCAACACGCATACCAACACACCTGTTGAAGAAATGATGGTCACCTTTTGTCCTTGAGGATGTGCAGTTATCTGGAATCTATTTTATGTCGGAACGATATTTCAAGATCGTTAGATCAAATCAGTTCAGGTTTAGGGCATTGTAAATTGTTAGATAACGCCCGTACAGGTTCAGAGAAAAGTATTAGAAGAGTCTTTCATGGTTTGAGGAGCAGGGATGTGTCAGATGTCTCTTCAGGGTTAAATTATAATTGTTGAATGACGTCAATACTGGTTTACGAAGGTCAGAATACGAGATGATGACGCGAGTCCAGATTTAGGGAATTTAAAATTGCGAAACGACCTCAGTTTAAGCTTAGGGAATTAAGTGTTTGATGACGTCAGCCTAGGTTAAAGCAGGCTAGAATTGACACACAACATTCCTAGTTTAAGCAGATTAGAACTGTTAGACGATGTTAGTCATGTAAGATTACTTTTAATATATATATATATATATATATATATATATATATATATATATATATATATATATATATATATATATATATATATATATATATATATATATATATGCCGAAAATGTAAAACTGGTCAATTAGCAAGAACTCATTTAAAATTAAGTCCTTTCTAAAATTTTCTCTTATACGTTTAAAGATATATTTATTTTATTAATGTTAATGCAAAAATTTTTAATTTTGCACCAAAAGAATCTTAGAAAACTTACCTAACCTTATTATAACAAGAACAATTTATTTTAGCCTAAACCAACTAAATATATTTTAGATTAGTTTACAGTAATTTAATACTAAACAAACACAGTGAATTTTTTTTTTTGTTAGGTTCAGAATGATTTTGGCGAAATTATTGCATACACAAATTTTCACTTGTCCTATATGGCAAGATGAACGTTGCTATTTAAGCCAAGATCACAAATTCTGCCTATTCGGCATAACATTATATATATATATATATATATATATATATATATATATATATATATATATATATATATATATATATATATATACACAAGACAAGCCACAGGGGGTGAAAAGCTATAGCTCAAGTACTTTCACACTTCTTAGTGCGTCATCAGGAGCTGTGCAATACTGAAAAGACAACAACAGAAGATGTAGGGTAAGGTTTCAGAGAGGGGCAGTGTGGAGGCACTAGATAATTTGAGTCTCTCAAACTGTCTGGGAAAGACAAGCGGGATGCCACCCCACACACCTCCCCCCCCACACACACACCCCATATGGGGGTGGGCGGGGGTAGGCCTCACAGTTCGCAGATGGCTTGAAGAAAATACTTGAAGATAGTCAATAGCCAACCTTAAGCTTCTAACCGCCGGGAACAGGTCATGTGACGTCAAGTTACAATAGTGGAACATTACATACCTCCATTTACAACCTTCTAACTAATCAAATAGAGGAAAAAAATCCTCATTTGTCAGCCGGTATCGCAGAAGCTTCCAGAACATTCAGAAAATACTCGCAGTGTCAATTAACATGCCTTTGTGAATTTTTCCTATTCAGGCTTCCTGCCTCATAATAACTAGGCTATTCTTAATTTTAATGTCATGCCTGTCATTATTATCCGCTAAAATCATTATCATTATAATATTACCAACAACCTGATTCAATGCCATTCTTATCATTATTATTAACTGTCATCCGCTAATATCAGCATTATAATATTACCAACAACCCGATTCATTAAACCACTAAACTAGTTGCAATCACCATGTTGCAACATCTATGTGTACCTTGTACCACTGTACCTAGACGGGTTAAGACCTCTATAGCTAAATTATATATATATATATATATATATATATATATAATATATATATATATATATATATATATATATATATATATATATATACACATATATATATATATACACATATATATATATATATATATATATATATATATATATATATATATATA
The DNA here is from genome assembly GCF_038502225.1 of Cherax quadricarinatus. Taxonomy (NCBI): domain Eukaryota; kingdom Metazoa; phylum Arthropoda; class Malacostraca; order Decapoda; family Parastacidae; genus Cherax; species Cherax quadricarinatus. The sequence goes on along the minus strand of NC_091361.1, from coordinate 10,888,969 downwards.
TATATATATATATATATATATATATATATATATATATATATATATATATAATCACCGCTTTAGAGATACATAAGTTATAATAAATTCATTTTTTCAACAGTAGGAAGAAGGGTATTCCAGATAGCGTCAGGCAATGTCACAACAGAGTTTTATAAATTCTGTAACATTCACTCAATCTCTCCAAAATTTACTATGAATTCAGCAATTTCAATTTAAACCACATAAATATTTTGTTATTACTCTTTGCACTTAGTGAAAACGGAACTTAGCGTTGCATTATTTATATTTAGTTTGTGCTTAACAATTTGGAAACAGGCGAACGTTTTGTTAAAACATTACATCTCAGGCCACAGCAGGATTTGAACCTGCAGTCTCTGTATGAAACTACACAGTGTTTTCGCCACTCCAGATCCCAGATCAGGGATCTGGCTGAGTGACGAAAGTACTAGGTACTTTGATACAGTATGAGCAGGGTCGAATCCTGTTGTGGATAGAGATGTAGTTTGTGTTGTGGTATTAGGTACTTGTTTTCTGTGGTGTTACGCTGAGCTTGATGTTGCGCTATTAGGCTAATTTGTGTTAAGCTTATCCAGGTGTTTTGTGTCAAGCTTACTTCCATGTTGTACAAGGATAGGAACTGAAGATTGACCATGGTGTTACGGTGTTAGGGACAACAACACGTTGTGTTAGGCAATGTTGGGTGGTAATTTTTTGTTGGTCATGGGCAAGACAGTGTATTCTGACACGGGTATTTTTCATATAATGACCAGTTACGGGGTTAAACATCCGCTGGCCGACCCTAGCTACGGTTTACACACCATTCAAAAAAGCAAATCATTACACAGTAGTTCTTAATTAAGCTTGGTGCTGTGAAACACCTCGTACTTAAGGTTTGTCAGGAAACAGGACAAGATACCCTTGTGTTGCAGTGTCTGACAGAATGAACATTAAAATGGTATAAAATACCGACAGATTGTTAGGTAAGACACATATGCAACAGTTAGGTATCTTTATTTCGAAACGTTTCGCTAACTGTTGCATATGTGTCTTACCTAACAATCTGTCGGTATTTTATACCATTTTAATGTTCATTCTGTCAGACACTGCAACACAAGGGTATCTTGGTACAGACCATCAACTTCGACAACCTCTACTTGTGAGAACGGCTGGGTTTGAGAGGGACCTGCCCTCCCAAAGCAACCTACGTCTCACCCCCTGGCACTATATATAGCTCCATCCTGTCACTTCAACTTCATATTGTTTCAGACAACGGAACAATGCTCTTCTCCAGACTGAGGGACTGACCACCTCAAAACTTTAAGGGTGATGGACTGATTACATCGTCTTCAAGTATCTTCTGCTTCTATCAACTTTTCTGTACTCGACTGAAGAAGCCTACTGTGTATGCGAAACGTTTCGAAATAAAGATACCTAACTGTTGCATATGTGTCTTACCTAACAATCTGTCGGTATTTTATACCATTTTAATGTTCATTCTGTCAGACACTGCAACACAAGGGTATCTTGGTACAGACCATCAACTTCGACAACCTCTACTTGTGAGAACGGCTAGGTTTGAGAGGGACCTGCCCTCCCAAAGCAACCTACGTCTCACCCCCTGGCACTATATATAGCTCCATCCTGTCACTTCAACTTCATATTGTTTCAGACAACGGAACAATGCTCTTCTCCAGACTGAGGGACTGACCACCTCAAAACTTTAAGGGTGATGGACTGATTACATCGTCTTCAAGTATCTTCTGCTTCTATCAACTTTTCTGTACTCGACTGAAGAAGCCTACTGTGTAGGCGAAACGTTTCAAAATATAGATACCTAACTGTTGCATATGTGTCTTACCTAACATATATATAATTGTTTTCTTAGTTTTCTCTGTATTAGGACTGAAGAAGTCACTCGTGGCGAAACGTTTCCTTTAATAAATGTCCTGAACTGTACATAAGTGTCTTTTTCCATAATCTGGTCTGTGGCTTTTAATTTGGCTGAGGGCAAATTAAAGCCATAATCCTAATGCATTTGTTCTGTTGATAACCTTTTCGGCGACAGAGAATTTTGGCCAGTTACTGTACCTGGCTTTATTCCTTCAATTTACATGGCTTTGGTCAGGTATCCAGCCTTAGGTATGACGACTTAAAACCCTAATTTTTAAAGGGGTGGACCTGTAAGCCAGCAGAAGGCCTCGATCAGATGAGGAAATGCTCCAGCTGTGGGTCATCATATGACTAAGACCAGCGGCAGGAAACACTTGTCCTGTTTGAACATTAAAATGGTATAAAATACCGACAGATTGTTAGGTTAGACACATATGCTACAGTTAGGTATCTTTATTTCGAAACGTTTCGCCTACACAGTAGGCTTCTTCAGTCGAGTACAGAAAAGTTGATAGAAGCAGAAGATACTTGAAGACGATGTAATCAGTCCATCACCCTTAAAGTTTTGAGGTGGTCAGTCCCTCAGTCTGGAGAAGAGCATTGTTCCGTTGTCTGAAACAATATGAAGTTGAAGTGACAGGATGGAGCTATATATAGTGCCAGGGGGTGAGACGTAGGTTGCTTTGGGAGGGCAGGTCCTTCTCAAACCCAGCCGTTCTCACAAGTAGAGGTTGTCGAAGTTGATGGTCTGTACCAAGATACCCTTGTGTTGCAGTGTCTGACAGAATGAACATTAAAATGGTATAAAATACCGACAGATTGTTAGGTAAGACACATATGCAACAGTTAGGTATCTTTATTTCGAAACGTTTCGCTAACTGTTGCATATGTGTCTTACCTAACAATCTGTCGGTATTTTATACCATTTTAATGTTCAATTATATATATAGTGGCAGGAGTCAGGTGAGGTGACGCGTGGGTAGAGGTGGTAGTAGTAGTAGTGGTAGTAGTAGTAGTGGTAGTAGTAGTAGTGGTAGTAGTAGTAGTAGTAGTAGTAGTAGTGGTAGTAGTAGTAGTGGTAGTAGTAGTAGTAGTAGTAGTAGTAATGGAAATAAGAAGGTGAGGCAAGAGAGGGACCTGCTGGCATCAAGTAACACCAGTTCCCTGGATGGGTAATATCCTCTTGCTTAGTAATTTTGAAATACTGTAACTACCGGATTTTTGCTTTATAGTGTTACTGACAGAAATTAGTGCAGCTTCAATGCATTTTCTCCGTCTTAAGTCGTCTTCTTTAATAACTAGTTTAGCTTCATTGAATTTCATGGTGTCCAACATCGTCTCTATGTTGTACACATGCGTTTTTGCGGTCATCATTTCTGCAAGCATTTTTGTGTTCTGCTATTCTAATGTCCAGAGTTCTGGCTGTTTCCCCTACATATACTTTGTCACCCCCCCCCCACATGGTATAGTGTAGATTCCTGCACTTGTGCCAGAATCATGCTTGGGTTTTTGTATCAGGTTCCTAATAGTAGTTGAAGAGCTGGTAGATATTTTAGCCAGTTTTCTGTCAAACATTTTTGAAACATTAGTGGCAACGTTGCTGACCGGTAAAACGATGTAACTTGGAGGCTTCTCTTCATTTTGATAGGTGTTGGTCTTGCTGAGGATACGTGTCGCATGTTTCCTGCAGTCACGTATGAAGTGTAGGGGAAAGTGCAGTGAACTAAAAGAGTTGGTGATGTATGTACATTCTTCTTCGAGGAACTGTGGACTGGAAATTCTGTAGGCTCTCAGAAAGAAGCCAATAACTACCCCTCTTTTACTTCTTGTGTCATGGTGAGAAGAAATGGTTTAGAAAGACACGTAAGCAAACACTGTAACATATTTATTAGAAAACGTTTCGGTCCTGTTTCGGCCAATGTTTTTGAAATTTCAAAAACATTGGCATACATGATACTTAAGCAGCACCAACCCAACAACACAGGAGTCACATGATTTCATCGTCTACCCGTCCTCTTCATAGGTAGAGGTTGTTTTGATAAAGACCTGCCTCGCATGAGCCAGTAGGCCTTCTACAGTGTTCCTCCATTCTTATGTTCTTATGACATTCCTCAGGTCACGTGCGTCACATCTCACTCTCCGCCTATATATATAATGTCTTTCTACCTCTGTATGTTAGAAGTGATCAAGGTCCCAGGACCGAAACGTTTTCTAATAAATATGTTATAGTGTTTGCTTACGTGTCTTTCTAAACCAACTTGTCGGTATTTATTACCAAGGTTTATACCAGAGAAGAAATGTAGAAGATCGTTCTTGTAGGTAGGCTTCCGGTAGACTTTAAAAGAAAGTTTATTTTCCCCTGTGCGTAAGAGAACGTCGAGAAAAGGTAATTGGTTGCCCTTCTCCTCCTCTAGTGTAAATTTAATAGTAGGTTCCAGAGTGTTGATGGTGTTGAGGATGCCCCGTACGTCAAGATTTTTGGGTACAATGACCAAAATATCATCTACGTACCGCATCCATGTAACTGAGCGAGGGATGTTACTGAGGATCCTTCTTGATTCCAGGTCCTCCATATATAAATTGGCAAGAACTGCACTAAGGGGGGATCCCATGGCTAATCCGAAGAGTTGTTTGTACTTCTTGTCCTCAAACCTAAAACAGTTATAACGAACACTAAGTTCGACAAGGCTCACAAAATCTTGGCGGGGTACAGGTAACTCTGTATCATCTTTAATCACCCTGCGAAGAAGATCAATGGTTTGACCAACTGGGACATTGGTGAATAAGGCAGTCACGTCAAAACTTGCAAGCTTCTTATCACTCATGTCGAGATCCCAAAAATCTTGACGTACGGGGCATCCTCAACACCATCAACACTCTGGAACCTACTATTAAATTTACACTAGAGAAGGACAACCAATTACCTTTTCTCGACGTTCTCTTACGCACAGGGGAAAACAAACTTTCTTTTAAAGTCTACCGGAAGCCTACCTACAAGAACGATCTTCTACATTTCTTCTCTCACCATGACACAAGAACTAAAAGAGGGGTAGTTATTGGCTTCTTTCTGAGAGCCTACAGAATTTCCAGTCCACAGTTCCTCGAAGAAGAATGTACATACATCACCAACTCTTTTAGTTCACTGCACTTTCCCCTACACTTCATATGTGACTGCAGGAAACGTGCGACACGTATCCTCAGCAAGACCAACACCTATCAAATTGAAGAAAAGCCTCCAAGTTACATCGTTTTACCGGTCAGCAACGTTGCCACTAATGTTTCAAAAATGTTTGACAGAAAACTGGCTAAAATATCTACCAGCTCTTCAACTACTGTTAGGAACCTGATACAAAAACCCAAGCATGATTCTGGCACAAGTGCAGGAATCTACACTATACCATGTGGGGGGTGTGACAAAGTATATGTAGGGGAAACAGCCAGAACTCTGGACATTAGAATAGCAGAACACAAAAATGCTTGCAGAAATGATGACCGCAAAAACGCATGTGTACAACATAGAGACGATGTTGGACACCATGAAATTCAATGAAGCTAAACTAGTTATTAAAGAAGACGACTTAAGACGGAGAAAATGCATTGAAGCTGCACTAATTTCTGTCAGTAACACTATAAAGCAAAAATCCAGTAGTTACAGTATTTCAAAATTACTAAGCAAGAGGATATTACCCATCCTGGGAATTGGTGTTACTTGATGCCAGCAGGTCCCTCTCTTGCCTCACCTCCTTAGTTCCATTACTACTACTACTACCACCTCTACCCACGCGTCACCTCACCTGACTCCTGCCACTATATATATAATTGTTTTCTTAGTTTTCTCTGTATTAGGACTGAAGAAGCCACTCGTGGCGAAACGTTTCCTTTAATAAATGTCCTGAACTGTACATAAGTGTCTTTTTCCATATCTTGTCGGTATCACCATACCATTTCCTCACAGACCAGATTACTGGCTTTGGTAGTCGTGTTATTGAAACAAAACAGCAAAGATTCACTCTGCATGAAAGAGATGATACTTTATGTCATCAAAAACTTCAGTTACGTTATAATTCAAACAGGTCATTATTTAGTATTACAAACAAAACGGACAAGGAACTGTATCATTATTATAATCAGAGAAAGCGCTAAACAGACAAGGGTCATACATCGCTGCGAAGCAGCATGTATTGCAGAGGTTATAATCAGCTAGTAATAAAGTTGGTAGAATTACCGACAATATGTAAAGTTGGGTGATGGACTGATTACATCGTCTTCAAGTATCTTCTGCTTCTATCAACTTTTCTGTACTCGACTGAAGAAGCCTACTGTGTAGGCGAAACGTTTCGAAATAAAGATACCTAACTGTTGCATATGTGTCTTACCTAACAATCTGTCGGTATTTTATACCATTTTAATGTTCATTCTGTCAGACACTGCAACACAAGGGTATCTTGGTACAGACCATCAACTTCGACAACCTCTACTAGTGAGAACAGCTGGGTTTGAGAGGGACCTGCCCTCCCAAAGCAACCTACGTCTCACCTCCTGGCACTATATAAGGCCCCATTCTGTCACTTCAACTTCATATTGTTTCAGACAACGGAACAATGCTCTTCTCCAGTCTGAGGGACTGACCACCTCAAAACTTTAAGGGTGATGGACTGATTACATCGTCTTCAAGTATCTTCTGCTTCTATCAAATTTTCTGTACTCGACTGAAGAAGCCTACTGTGTAGGCGAAACGTTTCGAAATAAAGATACCTAACTGTTGCATATGTGTCTTACCTAACAATCTGTCGGTATTTTATACCATTTTAATGTTCAAAGTAAAAGGACACAAGTGCAACTAATGTGACATTTATTGTGGCAACGTTTCGCTCTCCAGGAGCTTTATCAAGCTTGATAAAGCTCCTGGAGAGCGAAACGTTGCCACAATAAATGTCACATTAGTTGCACTTGTGTCCTTTTACTTTATATAATCAGCTAGGTGGATAAGGGAGCAGAGGTGAGTGAAGAAAGAGATGGAAGGGATGCCAAGTGCTATGTGTCAAAGTTCGTATAATAAGGGAGTTGCTGCCAAAAAGTCAAAAAGTGCTTGGGAGTCAAAGGTGGGGTCGTCTGCAATTAGAGAAGACGAAGTATGAGTGGTAGGGTGGCGGCGTCGTTGGAGGTAAGTCCTGCGAGCGAGCTGGTAAATCGGGCAATCGATAAGGAAATGAAGAACCAAAATAGGGACCTGACAAGCCTCACAGTGAGGAACAGGACGTCTATCCATCAGATACCCAGCTCAGTTCTGGTCTCCATATTTATGCAGCTCAGTTCTGGTCTCCATATTACAGAATGGACATAAATTCGTTAGAAAACATTCAGCGTAGAATGACCAAGTTAATACATAGCATTAGAAATCTTCCTTATGAAGAAAGATTGAAGACTTAAATTACATTAACTTGTTAGACGAAGAATGAGGGGAGACGTGATCGAAGTGTATACGTGGAAGATGGATATTAATAAAGTGGATATTAATAAGGTCTTGAGAATATCTCTCCAAGAGAGAACCCGCAGTAATGGATTTAAATTAGAAAAGTTTAGATTTAGAAAGGATATAGGAAAGTATTGGTTTGGAAATAGGGTAGTTGATGATTGGAACAGTCTACCTAGTTGGGTTATTGAGGCTGGGACTTTGGGTAGTTTCAAATTTAGGTTGGATAAATATACGAGTGAGGGGTTGGATTTGAGTGGGACTTGCAAATGAGTGGATAGAGTTATCAGAGCTTATTTCTTGGGTAGCATTGAAAATTAGGTTGGGCAAATGTTTTGTTAGTGGGATGGATTGTAAAGGTCCTGCCTAGTATGGGCCAACAGGCCTGCTGCAGTGATCCTCCTTTCTTATGTTCTTATGTAAGGCGTGTATGACCAATGCGGAGCCAGGAGAGCGCATGCCCGAATACCGTTGTTGCCACCGGCAGCAGAGATGGGCAGAAATGACTGGAAAATAGTCCTTATAAGAAACAGGGAGATCATGCACCGCTGACCGCGCAGCAGCATCTGCCTGTTCATTGCCCTGCACACCAACGTGACCAGGGACCCAGTAGAAAACGACAGCTTTATTCTTGCTAGCCACGCGGTGCAGCCATTGTTGAATACGGAGGACTAATGGATGGGGGAGTCGAATTGTTTAATGGTTTGTAAAGCCCTGAGGGAATCCGAAACGATCACGAACTTCGAAGGAGACATACATGAAATACGAAGAAGCGCTATGAGGATGGAATACAACTCTGCAGTAAAAACACTAGCCGAGTCCATCAAGTGGCCTCGGACAACGTCATCAGGGAAAACTGCCGCGAACCCAACACCACCAGCAGATTTAGAACCATCTGTATACACAGCAATGTTATGAGCATGCAACTGGAAGTGCTCGAGAAAAAGAGAGCGAGTAGCAGGCATAGGTAAGAAAGCTGTGGGGCACGGTAATGGGGTGGGGGCAGACATGAACTGTTGGAACTTCCCAAGGAAAAAGGTAAAAGGCAGACGCTAAATGAACATAAAATGGGGGCAACTGGAGAGAAGAGCGGAGTGAGTGAACGTAAAGAGAAAACGGTCGGAGTAGGCTAACCTATGCATGGAAGGAACACGAAGATCATGAGTGTGGACAAAACAGCAAAGACAGTGAGCATCACGACGGTCAGCTAGGGAAGGGACATTCACCTCTGCATAGAGGCTTTCAACCGGGGATGCACGAAAGGCACCAAGGCACAGACAGAGACCTTGTTGATGAATAGGATCTAACTTAGAAAGAGTTGCTGGAGAGTCCACAGAATAAATTTGGTCACCGTAATCTAGCTTGGACAAGACTAGGGTGGAATGCAAACGGAGGAGAGTGCGACGATCCGCTTCACATGAACGATGTGCAAGAACCTTAAGGAGATTTAGCCGACCATGGCAAGTTGTCTTTAAAGAAGAAATGTGAGGTCTCCACGTCAACTGGCGATCGAAGAGCAGGCCAAGATACTTGACCGTATTACATGCCGGTATACTTGAACCGTGTAAGTACGATGAAGTATCTGGAACAAGAGGACGTCTAGTGAAGATAATGAATCGGGTTTTCATACTAGAAAATTTAAAGCCATGAGAAGTGGTCTAATGGGAGACTCGGCCTATCACAACCTGAAGGGAGGCTGCTACTAGTCGACAGTCAGCACCCGAGTAAGCTATAGCAAAGTCATCAACATAAAGTGACGACCAAATATGAGAAGGAAGAATGGAAGGGAGGTCATTAATAGCTAAGAAAAAAAGAGTAGCGCTGAGGACACAACCTTGTGGGACTCACTCGACTTGTACAAAGTCCGAGGAAAGCGAGGCACCAATATGGACCCGAAAATTTCTATCGGACAAGAAAGCAGCAATGAAGTGTGGTAGATTACCACGGAGGCCTAAGGAGTGGGCTTGGGCAAGAATGTTATGTACCTCCAAGTGGTGTCATATGCCTTCTCTAGATTAAAAAAGACCGCTAGGACAGAGTGGTTGTTAGCAAAGGCATTTCGAATATATGTATCTAAGTGGAGCAAGGGGTCGAAAGTTGAGCGGCCTTTGCGAAAGCCATATTGGCGAGGGGAAAGGCTATTGTGAGTCTCTAAGAACCACATCAGACGTCTACTTACTAATTGTTCCATCACCTTGCAGACCACACTGGTCAGGGCAATGGGATGATAGTGAGAGGTGTCAAGCCCCGGGGTGCCCGGTTTTGCGAATGGTAGTACAATAGTCAACTTCCATTGTTGAGGGAGAACCCCTCGCTCCCGAATAAGATTGAAAAGACATAAAAGAACGGGAAGATCCGTAGAATGGAGATGATGTAGCATACCGATGTGGATGTCATCAGGTCCCGTTGCCGACGGCCGACAAATGGAAAGCATGGACTCCAATTCTAGGAGAGTAAAAAGTACGTTATACGGCTCCAACCCATCGGAGGAAAAATCGAAGGGCAATTGTTCTTTGGCAGGCTTAGACGCAAGAAATGAGGGACAGAGGTGAGGCCCTCGGGAGATACGGAGAAGATAGCTCGCGATTTCTGTGGCAACTTCTAGAGGTTCTGCAACATCAACTCCAGCAACCAGCAAGATGGGAGCCGGGTCTGAAGTGTACTTACTGCACAATTTCCGCACCTTTTTCCAAATCACACACATAGGGGAAGACAAGGTAATGGCAGACACGTAGTCTCGCCAACAAGTGCATGGATGACGTGGCGAGCAACTGCCCTTGCCCGCTTAAAATCCAACAGACGCTCCGCGGTACGATTATATCGATAATGGCCCCACACAGCACATTTTAAATGCACTGCATGGGCGCATGTAGGAGACCACCAAGGTACACATGTCTGAGAATGCCTACCTGAGGTTTGGGGGATAGAATGCATCGCTGCAGTTAGGACTAAGGTTAAGAACATAAGAAAGGAGGAACACTGTAGCAGGCCTGCTGGCCCATAGTAGGCAGGTCCTTCACAATCCTTCCCACTAACAAAATATTTGCCCAACCCAATTTTCAAGAAATAAGTTTTGATGATTCTATTCACTCATTATGCAAGTGTCACTCAAATCCAGCCCCTCTCACTCATGTATTTATCTAACCTAAATTTGAAACTACCCAACGTTTTAGCTTCAATAACCCTACTAGGCAGACTTCCACTCATCAACTACCCTATTTCCAAACCAATATTTTCTTATATCCTTTCGAAATCTAAACTTATTCAACTTGAATCCATTATTGCGGGTTCTTTATTGAAGTGATATCTTCAAAACCTTATTTATATCCCCTTTGTTAATACCCATCTTCCACTTATACATTTCGATCATGTCTCCCCTCATTCTTCGTCTTTAAAAATTGGTGTGCTAATTCATCAATAGAGGACGAAAGTGGGTCCTCGCTACAGGTGGTAAGATGGGAGTATAAGTCCCAGTCTGCTCGAGCAAATTGCCAACGAGGGCTACGAAACGGTCGGGTACATATAGTAGAAGTAAGAAGGATAGGAAAGTGATCACTATCATGTAAGTCTGGAAGATTAGACCCCTAGAAATCAAGTGCAACTAGCGAGGAACAGATAGAAAGATCAATGCAAGAGAGACTTGAGTGCAAGAGTCAAAATGGGTAGGAGCACCCATATTTAAAATATGAAGAGGATGAGAAGCGAGAGGTCTCCCCAACTGATCACTATGAGTCGCAGTGGGACCCTCCCCACAGGTGATGGCAAGAGTTAAAATCACCCAACAAGATGGGCAGTGATAGAGATGAAATTAAAGATGCGATATCAGAGATACAGAATGCACGGGATGGAGAGAGATAGAGAGCAAACTCTAAAACCATCTGTGTAAATAAATACGAGCTGCAGTATAATGCAGCACGGAATGAACAAAAACTTGTTGGCACTGTATATCAACGAGTACAAGAAGCACACTGTCATTAAATGGTTCGTCAGGTAAAGGATCGGAAGAATAAAACAGCACGTAGCCCGAAATGGGGCGAATGACAGCAGAACGAATTTTAGGCTCTTGCAATCCAACACATACTGGGGACAACTGGGAGAGCACCACTTGGAGTTCTCTTCAATTGCCCCTAAGGCCATGAATAATCCATTGTAAAAAAGACATTATGTACAGAAATAAAAATGGCAACAATAAGAAACGATAAAACCTATGGGCTTTTAGGATCAGTAAAGTCAACATGTGAGGGCAATGGTAAGCCTGTAAGCAAGGAAGAAGTAGAATGTGGTGAGGAAGAGATTGTTGTGAGGGTTGTGAAATAGAAGGGGTAGAAGGAGGCACGTTGGTGTCCATTGAGGGTGTTGTCTTCACAATATAGCTGGAGATAGCGTCTAATGTCTCAGCTGTTAAGGAAGCCAACGAAGCCATGATGTCAGACAGGAGAGGTACTGCAAGTAGAGGTTGAAGTCAATATGGAGGCAATCAAAAAGGTCTGATGGGGGAAGAGTATGAACCTGGATAGATGCGTTGGCTGGGGTAGAAGAGTCCAGCGGTGTAACAGGAGAGGAAGGAGGTTGAGGGTAATTATGGAGGAAGACTGGGCGGGAACAGGGATAGAGGGGACTAGACGAGGGGAGGAAGTGAACTTCCACCTTCGTGTGAGAGCTGAAAAGGGGGTGAGAACTAGGCTCTGAGGTAGAAGATAGATTCTGTACAGGTGATGGACGCTAAGAAAGTGTAGGTCTGCGAGGTCTCGTAGACTGACGAGCAAGCGAGCGAGATGAAGAAGTAGAAGTAGGAAGTAGTGCGAAGGTACGAGTGTCAGAGGATAAAACCACAAAAGAATTAGAAACTGGGGTGACCCCGGAAGACATGGACGTAGAGGGATTGGGAGGCAGGAGGTTGGAGGTCTTCAGGCTACCCGAGTATACGGGACTGGAGGAAGTTTTCCTTGAAGGCGGAGCTGAGAGACAGCCATAGTGCAAGGCCCTCACACTCCTTAAGATAACAGATCTCTCATTCATTATGATAGACCTGGCAACAGTGTGAAAAAGAAGGATGAGGTTCCTTACAATTGAGACGAGGGGAAAGACTGCAAAACGTATTAGAATGATCTGCTGCGCCACAGACCGGGCATTCTGCCGCAGATCTGCAGTGTATAGCAGGGTGCCCAAAACGCCAGCAATTATGACACTGTTGGGAAGTGGGAACTACTTGATGGACCTCTAAGCAATGGCCTGCAATATAGACAGAGGACAGAAGTTCATGGCAATCGAAGGTTAAATGAGCGATGTTACTAGGAAAGCGCCTCCGCCCACGAGCTGGCAGGATATATGTATCTACCTTAAGTATAGGGAGGTTCTGCAGGGTTAATTGTTCTAAAATATCATTGCTGCAAGACCTAAAAAAAAAAACACACTGTACAATGGTATGTGGTAAGACCACAGTACCACTGCAAGAATTAAGAGTAACGTGCTTACAAACGGTGACTGGTATGTTATCTGTGGAAGTGATGCAGGAGAGAGCATGAGCTTGCTCCAAATTCTGTACTGTTATGACACGTGCACTGCTTCAAAGAGCATAGAGGGATATATTTTTGCCAATGTGCCATAAAAGAGTTTTACTAATTCCATGATCAGAAAGATACTGTAATCAGTTTGAGACGTCGTTTGTAAAGAACAGAATTTCGTCCATTGCGTACTCGTTAGCCCGGTACACAAAGGTAGTGAGTGTCATGTAGGTCGTTTTTGAACGATCATTGACGAACTGTCGTCAGTTGTTTGTCTTGGACGCTTAGTAGTAGTACCGCCGGCGGTCTGACCTGAGGGAGGTGGGTGATCCGAAAACTGTCGCACTGTATTTGGGGAAGCCAGACGCACTGTGAAAGGCTTGCTAGAAGTAACAGCATGAACAGAAATGGGTGACGCCGAAGCACCTGAAGCAGGTGACAAAACGTCACCAGCAGAAGGTACAAGGGTATGAGAGAATGGACCGATAACGAAGCCGGGCCAGAACAGGGTGTGGGATCAGAAAGGAGTCTGAGAGGAGTAAGGGTTTCACTGGGCAAAGACTCCATAATAAAGTTGCTTCTGTGATATCTCCTTTTAAGAAAAAAAAGAAAGAAGGAAAGAAAAAAAAGAGGGACAGTGGAGGGACAGTCGCTAGGAGGCATGGAGGGGCCGAAAGCTTCCCCCCCCCTCATCTGAGAGGGCCTCAAGCCCACCGGTGGTGAAGGTGCAGAATGAAACCCGTGCCATACCCTACCCTTCACGTCAGTAAACCAGCGCTCCGGGATAGCAGCCTCACATCTACCGAGCTACCTCGGCGGACAAAAGAAAGAGCGGTCGGAAACCCACCACGAAGCATACCCCCTTCGGCCACCACCTCCCAGAACCAACAGGCAACTTCGGGAGATACACCCATTACCCGAAGGGCACCCTGCCCACTTCCCGGAAATCTGGGAAGAGAGCAGGGCACCTTCAGATAATTCAGATGCCACGACAAACCACACCACCCCCGAGGGACCCCACGGAGTGGGACGAACTCCGGCACACTTCCCCGTACCTAGAAACTGTAATGCCAGAGAGGAGGATCCCAGAGGCAACAAACGGGACAGGAAACAAGGGGATGGTGGGGAGAGGGGAAGATAGGGGGAAAAGGGGGGATGGGGAGGATTGGATAACGAAGGGAGGATTGGGGGTACTTAGACTCGGTCTAAGGAAGGAGACCAAAGGATCTGATTCCTGAGACGAAGAGCCTCTTCGCCACGGCAAGGAGCCTCCCTTGAAGTAAGGAACTGTAAAATTCAAGAAAACTATAAATTTTTTACAAATAATAAGCTTAGCAAAATCTCTTTATTGTACTAGTAGATATATGGGTAAAACCGGCAAGTTGTAGATGATAAAGAGAGACATGCTGCAGTTATCAGCTTTCTTAAATCTACATTTCGCCTACTGTGCAACGAAAAGTAGGCATGACAAAGTTTTAAAATGCTGCTTGCCATTTTATCAAATACAAAAAAAAATTATCAGAAGTGAATGCTGATTTCAAAAAGAAAGTAAAAAGATGAAGCCAAAAAGAATCCGAAAATTTTAGAGAAACTCAAAATTTACCAACCCCTGTCTATCATAGGCTTCTTCATGTTTACAGCCAATCAAAAATTCACGAAGAAAACACCTTTTTCGGCCATTATATCTAACAGAGGGTCACTGTCTTCAGACTAGCTGAATGTCTAAGCAATTGAATCATATATTTTTTAATTAATTTTAAAGAGCGAGAAGAGTTGGAGGATGAGAAAGACGTGCCTAGCATCTGCCAGTAGGACTATTACACTGCTCCATTACATTTATATCCTTATGTGATCTTATGGCATTGATTTGCTTAGGCAGAAACTAGTGCCAGCGTGCATGCGATCCCTTGTGAAGCCTACATAAAGACGTCGATCCAACGTAACAGGGAACACGCATACATGCAGCAGTGATACGAACAACGCATGTGTATAATTTTGAAAATGGTATAAAATACCGACAAGCAATTTTGAAACGTTTCGCCTACACAGTAGGCTTCTTTAGTCAAATACAGAAGGAGCAGATGTAGTAGTGAAATAAAAATATAATCAGTCCATCTACCTTGGAAAAAAAGTATTTGAGGCGGTCAGTCGGTCATCTTTATTTCAATACTACATCTTGTCCCTCTGTATTTGGCTGAAGAAGCCTGCTGTGTAGGCGAAACGTTTCACCAATGAAGATACCCAACTGTAGCACACGTGTCTTAATCTTCAGCATGTGTATAGCCTCTCATTACATGAGGGTTGCTGCCTGGAGTGAGGAGCAGCAGAATTACTTATCAAAAAGCGATTTATTTAGAAGCCACAGTGGTTTAAGTTTCACTCGGACAAAACTCTGGGAGCTCTCGGATCCCAAGAATTCTCGCCAAAATGATCCAAGTTAACCAAAATGCTGCGATCAGATGATGTAAGGAATACGTCTGGAGGAACAATAAAACGGGATTACTGACCTATGCTAGAAAGGTCCAACTTAATATCAAACCATTGTTGCAGTAGTAGTACACAGACCCCTGATCGTCTCCGACAAATCTCACAATTGTAATTCTAGGCCGCGCCTCACCTCGTTTTCCTTATATAAGCTGCATTCAAATCTTTATTGATAAATAAGGCACATTTCCTACCACATGGGTATCTGTTGCCTGCACATAGGTATCTGTTTCGCCTGCACAACAGGCTTCTTAAGTTGTATTCAGGTGAAGGCAGCACTGGAAGCAGTAGAAATAGTATAAAACGTGACTAGTCCGTCACCCTCGGTGAGAGGCGGTCAGCCCCTCAAGCTTAAAACACAGTTAAGCGGTGAGACGTTATATACCCGAGTAGAGGCGATATGAAGCAGCTGCAGTTGATGTCTTAGGTAAGAGTCTGCCAGGTGTGGAAGGTCATGCTAAATAGATGTTTGGTAAAGGAATGGCAAAAGACTTCAAATGTACCAAGATACCATGGTAATGCTGTGCCAGAGAGGTATCTTATTATTGATGGTATGCAATACCGATAAGTTGTCGGTATTGTATACATTAATATAAAATACTTTAGCGTGTGTTGCTGAAAATACCAGCTGCTTCCCATCTTCTCGTAGGGTCTACCGAGTCTTTAGTGAAGCATACTGCATAGCTGGGAGTTTGGAAATAGGAAATGTTTGCTTCAGCACAGCGTTTCAGTGTACCTCACCTAAGGTTCCTAGCTGCTAGATAACTGAAAGGCATACAGTCCGAAAGCCAGTTAATTCCGGAAGCCAAGGAGGTGGTGGGATGTACTTCTCAGCCGGCAGGTCGCTACCTTTCTGGGAGCAAAAGTGAGACTGGTAAATTCACTGCAAAGCCTGATATGGACTTTAGCCAAGTATTATCAGTGCAGTAATTTGCTATGTTCTTAGTAATTCTGGTTTTAGCAATGGGTCTCTTGTCAGGGACTAAAACTCCCTGCTCCAACTTAGTGAGGGAAGTGAGTTGAGAATGAGACATACTACAGTGTCTTGGTCCATCAAGTTTCCTCAAGTATTGTTTGTATGGTTTGATTGAAAACAAGTATAACTTCCAATCTCTTCTCTCTTGAGACGCTGGTGTGAATTAGAGCAGACGTGAAGTAACTGAAGAGTGAGTAAACAGAATGTATGCAGCCTATTCAGATAACTTTTTGGTTGGTGCCAGTTTAAGGTCTTGTCACTGCTCTGACCGTGGGTGGGGAATCTAATTTAACGTATACAACCTATTTCTAAAGTCCAGTTGTTTTTCGATTCATATACCCAAGTAATGGTAATAACCTACACATTCAGGTTTCCTATTCTGAATTTTGGAGCTTCGTGGATGGATTTTTTGCCGAGATCGTCATAACCTGTGGTTTCTCTGCAATGATCTAAGTCCAGGTTCTTTGCAGGATGAAGTTATAGAAACCAGCATTTTTTTGCTTACAGCTGCTGGTTTCCTCTCACTGCCACAATGAGTACCACATCATCTGCATACCAACGCATAACAGCTATTCATTATTATTACAATTGCATATTTCGCAGCGAGCGAAATGCATCTATCATCTATCATCATAATTTTATTGGCATTTTTTTACATTTTTTACGGGAAAGAACAAAATAGTAAAATGCATTTTTATGTCTGTTGAGGCAACCAGAAACTCTTCTGAACAGTTTGAAACGCAACATCTTGGGAAATTTGCATGTTGCTGATAGCAATTCATCAAAGATGAAACTGATGAATCAGTGACAGTAACAGTGGACCTTCAAATTTTTAGAAAACCCAAGACGAGTTTCTTAGGTGTAAATTACTCTCTTATTAACAAAAGTATAATAGACACACTGAAATAAATGAAAGCATTTTAAAAAGCCTGTAAAAAAAAAAAAAAAAAAAGTACAGCACTATTTAGAAACAGTATTGTACTTTTTAATCAGCATATGAAATGTGATAGTAAAATAAGATTTACTTCATATTATGAAACACAAAAATAAAGAAAAGGTAAATAAGCTTATTTTATTCTGAGATTTATTGCTGCACCAAAGATAACGTATTTAATAAGGGACTTGTATTTGCATATTTTGAGAGCTATGTATGCACTGTCGCCTGAATGTTTGATAACATGCATCGTCGCTTGGACGTTTGATAACATGCACCGTAGCCTGGATGTTTGATAACATGCATCGTCGCTTGGACGTTTGATAACATGCACCGTAGCCTGAATGTTTGATAACATGCATCGTCGCTTGGACGTTTGATAACATGCACCGTAGCCTGGATGTTTGATAACATGCACCGTAGCCTGGATGTTTGATAACATGCATCGTCGCTTGGACGTTTGATAACATGCACCGTAGCCTGGATGTTTGATAACATGCACCGTCGCCTGAATGTTTGATAACATGCACCGTCGCTTGGACGTTTGATAACATGCACCGTAGCCTGGATGTTTGATAACATGCACCGTAGCCTGGATGTTTGATAACATGCACCGTCGCCCGAATGTTTGATAACATGCACCGTCGCTTGGATGTTTGATAACATGCACCGTAGCCTGGATGTTTGATAACATGCACCGTCGCTTGGATGTTTGATAACATGCATCGTCGCTTGGATGTTTGATAACATGCACCGTCGCTTGGATGTTTGATAACATGCACCGTCGCTTGGATGTTTGATAACATGCACCGTAGCCTGGATGTTTGATAACATGCACCGTCGCTTGGATGTTTGATAACATGCACCGTCGCTTGGATGTTTGATAACATGCACCGTAGCCTGGATGTTTGATAACATGCACCGTCGCTTGGATGTTTGATAACATGCATCGTCGCTTGGACGTTTGATAACATGCACCGTAGCCTGGATGTTTGATAACATGCACCGTCGCTTGGATGTTTGATAACATGCATCGTCGCCTGGATGTTTGATAACATGCACCGTCGCCTGAATGTTTGATAACATGCACCGTCGCTTGGATGTTTCATAACATGCACCGTAGCCTGGATGTTTGATAACATGCATCGTCGCTTGGACGTTTG
The DNA here is from genome assembly GCF_038502225.1 of Cherax quadricarinatus. Classification (NCBI taxonomy): domain Eukaryota; kingdom Metazoa; phylum Arthropoda; class Malacostraca; order Decapoda; family Parastacidae; genus Cherax; species Cherax quadricarinatus. Next base: position 10,870,545 of record NC_091361.1, on the reverse strand, counting down.
ATAACATGCATCGTCGCTTGGACGTTTGATAACATGCATCGTCGCTTGGACGTTTGATAACATGCATCGTCGCTTGGACGTTTGATAACATGCACCGTAGCCTGGATGTTTGATAACATGCACCGTCGCCTGAATGTTTGATAACATGCACCGTCGCTTGGATGTTTCATAACATGCACCGTAGCCTGGATGTTTGATAACATGCACCGTCGCCTGGATGTTTGATAACATGCATCGTCGCCTGGATGTTTGATAACATGCACCGTCGCCTGGATGTTTGATAACATGCACCGTCGCTTGGATGTTTCATAACATGCACCGTAGCCTGGATGTTTCATAACATGCACCGTCGCCTGGATGTTTGATAACATGCATCGTCGCCTGGATGTTTGATAACATGCACCGTCGCCTGGATGTTTGATAACATGCACCGTCGCCTGGATGTTTGATAACATGCACCGTCGCCTGGATGTCTGATAACATGCACCGTCGCTTGGATGTTTGATAACATGCACCGTCGCCTGGATGTCTGATAACATGCACCGTCGCTTGGATGTTTGATAACATGCACCGTCGCCTGAATGTCTGATAACATGCACCGTCGCCTGGATGTTTGATAACATGCACCGTCGCCTGGATGTTTGATAACATGCACCGTCGCCTGAATGTTTGATAACATGCACCGTCGCCTGAATGTTTGATAACATGCACCGTCGCCTGGATGTTTGATAACATGCACCGTCGCCTGGATGTTTGATAACATGCACCGTCGCCTGGATGTTTGATATGCACCGTCGCCTGGATGTTTGATAACATGCACCGTCGCCTGGATGTTTGATAACATGCACCGTCGCTTGAATGTTTGATAACATGCACCGTCGCCTGAATGTTTGATAACATGCACCGTCGCCTGGATGTTTGATAACATGCACCGTCGCCTGGATGTTTGATAACATGCACCGTCGCCTGAATGCTTGATAACATGCACCGTCGCCTGGATGTTTGATAACATGCACCATCGCCTGGATGTTTGATAACATGCACCGTCGCCTGGATGTTTGATAACATGCACCGTCGCCTGGACGTTTGATAACATGCACCGTCGCCTGGACGTTTGATAACATGCACCGTCGCCTGGATGTTTTCTCAGTAGTACCAGTTACCAGTAACCAGTTACCAGTAGTATGACTCGCTACCAACCGTCTGCGTGAATCACTGACTGTTATTCATGTTGCTGCTGACCATAGCATGTTTTGAATGCCGCTCACCCTTAGGACCCAATTCGTGAGTCAGTTTTAAGATAGAGAGCAGAGAGGCAGGGCGGGCCTGGTGCTTCCCATATATTCCGCTATAATTATACTCCATTATTGTCTATGTGACTTTCCTTTACCCAATCCACCTAATCGAACCCCCAACATGACAGTTTGTTGACAGCGGTGTGGGCGTGGATTTACGGGTATTTCAGACGTTAGAAGACTGTTTGTGGGGTGCCGCAGGTCAGAGGTGAACCATCTCTGCCACCTCCACCCTGTGTCCCTCCAGCCTGCAAGCCAGTTGCAGCCGCTTTTCAAGCTTCCTGTCTTAGTTCGTGCTAATTGCTTCAGTCTCCGAGGGGTTGACCCGGATTTTGCAATTAAGCCAGCCAGTAAGCCAGACTGTGGAAGTGAACGCCAGTCAGCCTGCCTCAGTCTATCATCCAGCCTGTCTCCTGTCATCCACCTGCTCCTTCATGATGTGTGCATCATTACACGTCTTCCAGTCAGCCATTCTCGTGGGTTAAGCCAGTCTGTCAACCCAGCTTCCTAACCCAGCTGAGAGAGAGAAGTAAGCCACGCAAGTTCCTCTAAGTATTGTCTCCTATATCGCTTTGTGTTCCCAGTTGGATGCTGGTAAGAGTGGTCTTCACCATCCCTGTGACATGTTGTGGCTTAGTTAAGCCACCTGGAGTTTTCTTGTGAGTGGTGAGAGTGCACCAGTGAGCGCCAGCAAGGTGAGCCAGGCTCCTTCACCACCCGCCTGCTACCTCGTCTACCTGTGGGTTTTTTTTCACACTTATACCGGGTCCTAGTACTGTTTTGGCTCACATAATTGGTCAAGAGATTGTAGCTGTGAGCCAACGATAAAGCCAGTTATGTGAGCTCACCTAGAAAGTGCATTTCTTCACGACAACAGTGTAAGTGTAGGAGGAATCATCACCTGCCCACAGGACCACGTCTTCCCTCATCACCCGTCACTGCCATCTACCACTCCAGACTTCAGTGATAATTTTTCGTTTAGAGACGTTTGCCTTGCATTTAAAGACATTTGTGTGTGTGAGACATTTACAGTGAATTTCTTGTGTACTCTAAGCCCAGTGTAGACTCAGTGTTTCTTTATTTTTCAGTGTTATCGTTCATCTTTCGTGTTTCACTTTCATATTTTTTAATCTGTGTTTTTATGCTACTCTCTGCCTTTAATAAGTATTATTTTGTAGTGTTCAAGTGTATTCTTTATTGGTGTACAGTATTTTGTTCTTTACCCCAGTCACTCCGTGTGAAGTAATTCATTCATTTTTTTTTATCTTGTGATCTTTCAGCATTGTATTCTCCAGTAACTGTTATTATTGTAATTCATGCAGTGCTATTCACCCCAATATACTAAATTATCCATTTATTTCTATGTGTACCTTTTTTTTCGTATGTCCAGCAGTGTCTCATTCCCTTGATTTTTTTTCGCAGACTTGTGTACCATCATTTTTGCCAGCAATTTTTGTCGAATCAGTCACTGCAAGATTTTGTTGAAAGAACATAACTGATAAATGATTAATCCTTGTTGTGTGTGCCCCGCCACTTGTGTTGTTTGACCCGCCACTTGTAAGTGTTGTGTGTGCCCCGCCACTTGTAAGTGTTGTGTGTGCCCCGCCACTTGTAAGTGTTGTGTGTGCCCCGCCACTTGTAAGTGTTGTGTGTGCCCCGCCACTTGTAAGTGTTGTGTGTGCCCCGCCACTTGTAAGTGCTGTGTGTGCCCCGCCACTTGTAAGTGCTGTGTGTGCCCCGCCACTTGTAAGTGCTGTGTGTGCCCCGCCACTTGTAAGTGCTGTGTGTGCCACGCCACTTGTAAGTGCTGTGTGTGCCCCGCCACTTGTAAGTGCTGTGTGTGCCCCGCCACTTGTAAGTGCTGTGTGTGCCCCGCCACTTGTAAGTGCTGTGTGTGCCCCGCCACTTGTAAGTGGTGTGTGCCCCGCCACTAGTAAGTGGTGTGTGCCCCGCCACTTGTAAGTGGTGTGTGCCCCGCCACTTGTAAGTGGTGTGTGCCCCGCCACTTGTAAGTGGTGTGTGCCCCGCCACTTGTAAGTGTTGTGTGCCCCGCCACTTGTAAGTGGTGTGTGCCCCGCCACTTGTAAGTGTTGTGTGCCCCGCCACTTGTAAGTGTTGTGTGCCCCGCCACTTGTAAGTGTTGTGTGCCCCGCCACTTGTAAGTGTTGTGTGCCCCGCCACTTGTAAGTGGTGTGTGCCCCGCCACTTGTAAGTGGTGTGTGCCCCGCCACTTGTAAGTGGTGTGTGCCCCGCCACTTGTAAGTGGTGTGTGCCCCGCCACTTGTAAGTGGTGTGTGCCCCGCCACTTGTAAGTGTTGTGTGCCCCGCCACTTGTAAGTGTTGTGTGCCCCGCCACTTGTAAGTGTTGTGTGCCCCGCCACTTGTATGTGTTGTGTGCCCCGCCACTTGTAAGTGTTGTGTGCCCCGCCACTTGTAAGTGGTGTGTGCCCCGCCACTTGTAAGTGGTGTGTGCCCCGCCACTTGTAAGTGGTGTGTGCCCCGCCACTTGTAAGTGGTGTGTGCCCCGCCACTTGTAAGTGGTGTGTGCCCCGCCACTTGTAAGTGGTGTGTGCCCCGCCACTTGTAAGTGGTGTGTGCCCCGCCACTTGTAAGTGGTGTGTGCCCCGCTACTTTTAAGAGTTACACTTCCAGTTTTGTTTCTTGTTTTATTTTTATTCATATTTTTCATATTTCTTTGAACAAGTTCACTCTTAGTGTAATTTTACTTATTTTTAACGTAAAGTTTATCTTTACTCTGAGTAAATTGTTTTGTTTAAATTACAATTAAGAGTTAAAGTGTTCAGTCTTGATTCATATTTTTATTTTCATTGTTTAATCTGCATTTTTCCAGTGTAACTTATTACTGCAGTGATTATATCTGTGCCTTATTTTGTTGCACTTGTTCTGCAGTGAATTATTTTGTTGCACTTGTTCTGCAGTGAATTATTTTGTTGCACTTGTTCTGCAGTGAATTATTTTGTTGCACTTGTTCTGCAGTGAATTATTTTGTTGCACTTGTTCTGCAGTGAATTATTTTGTTGCACTTGTTCTGCAGTGAATTATTTTGTTGCACTTGTTCTGCAGTGAATTTTGTTGCACTTGTTCTGCAGTGAATTATTTTGTTGCACTTGTTCTGCAGTGAATTATTTTGTTGCACTTGTTCTGCAGTGAATTATTTTGTTGCACTTGTTCTGCAGTGAATTATTTTGTTGCACTTGTTCTGCAGTGAATTATTTTGTTGCACTTGTTCTGCAGTGAATTATTTTGTTGCACTTGTTCTGCAGTGAATTATTTTGTTGCACTTGTTCTGCAGTGAATTATTTTGTTGCACTTGTTCTGCAGTGAATTATTTTGTTGCACTTGTTCTGCAGTGAATTATTTTGTTGCACTTGTTCTGCAGTGAATTATTTTGTTGCACTTGTTCTGCAGTGAATTATTTTGTTGCACTTGTTCTGCAGTGATTTTGTTGCACTTGTTCTGCAGTGAATTATTTTGTTGCACTTGTTCTGCAGTGAATTATTTTGTTGCACTTGTTCTGCAGTGAATTATTTTGTTGCACTTGTTCTGCAGTGAATTATTTTGTTGCACTTGTTCTGAAGTGAATTATTTTGTTGCACTTGTTCTGAAGTGAATTATTTTGTTGCACTTGTTCTGAAGTGAATTATTTTGTTGCACTTGTTCTGCAGTGAATTATTTCGTTGCACTTGTCCTGCAGTGAATTATTTTGTTGCACTTGTTCTGAAGTGAATTATTTTGTTGCACTTGTTCTGCAGTGAATTATTTTGTTGCACTTGTTCTGCAGTGAATTATTTTGTTGCACTTGTTCTGCAGTGAATTATTTTGTTGCACTTGTTCTGCAGTGAATTATTTTGTTGCACTTGTTCTGCAGTGAATTATTTTGTTGCACTTGTTCTGCAGTGAATTATTTCGTTGCACTTGTCCTGCAGTGAATTATTTTGTTGCACTTGTTCTGAAGTGAATTATTTTGTTGCACTTGTTCTGCAGTGAATTATTTTGTTGCACTTGTTCTGCAGTGAATTATTTTGTTGCACTTGTTCTGCAGTGAATTATTTTGTTGCATTTGTTCTGCAGTGAATTATTTTGTTGCACTTGTTCTGAAGTGAATTATTTTGTTGCACTTGTTCTGCAGTGAATTATTTTGTTGCACTTGTTCTGAAGTGAATTATTTTGTTGCACTTGTTCTGCAGTGAATTATTTTGTTGCACTTGTTCTGCAGTGAATTATTTTGTTGCACTTGTTCTGCAGTGAATTATTTTGTTGCACTTGTTCTGCAGTGAATTATTTTGTTGCATTTGTTCTGCAGTGAATTATTTTGTTGCACTTGTTCTGCAGTGAATTATTTTGTTGCACTTGTTCTGCAGTGAATTATTCTGTTGAACTTGTTGTGCAGTGAATTATTTTTTTATTGATATTTTTATGCATTATTATTCTCAGTTCATTATTGAGTCTCCTGTTTTTCATTTTATTATTTTTCCTCATATTGTCTTTGCATTATATTTTAATTTTGTTTCTGCACTCTTAGAAAATATTTAAATTCCCAAGTTATCTCTCTCTGCATACAATTTAGTGGTTTTATTTTATACTTTTTACACTGATTTACAGTTTTATTAGTTAATTACTTTATTACAAGAGTACAGACAACTCATTTTGCATTTAATTCAGTCTCCAGTAATGTTTTTACTTGTAAATTTCAATGTATTTTTTTTTTATCTTGTCCAGCAGTCCCTTACACTGAGTTGTTCTTCCTCTTGCAGTGTATCTTAGACATTTTTTTTATTACTTCTGCAGAATTAGTTGCATCTCTTTTATTTCAATTTTAGTATTTTGTGTCATTTTTATTATTCATTATTTTTGCCTTATTTGTTTTTGTAATTCTTTGCCATTATGCCTCACATACCGTCAAGTGATACTTTAGTGAATGGCGACACTCAGACCTCTCAGGCTACTGCTGCTCCTGTCATCAGTCCTCACAGTTCCTTATCGACTGACAGACCGACCCAGACACTGAGATACTATAGTTATACTCGTGATTCTCTTGATGCGTTACCTTTATTCAGTGGCCATGTACATAGTCTTGAAGCATGGTTTACTGCCATTCGTTCTCGTGTTAATGTTCTAGTTGACGGTCCTCCTTCAGAGGAAAGTCTTATCAGACTTGCGAGAGAAGCTCTTCATCGGTTCCCTGCTGCTGTTCACGTTGTTGATCTCCTTGAAATGCGAGACTTCAGGAATCTTACTAAGTGGTCACAATATGAGGAACCGATTCGTTCTTTCCTTGTACCAGTAAAAACAGCTGATCCATATGTCGTTCTTCGGGAACTCGTGAATGCTACACCCATGACTAATGAATCGTTGAGTGCATTTGCTCTTAGATTAGATAAACTTGTATCCTTTATCAATGCTGTCCAGTCCTCAGCTTTTGTCCCTGACGAGGATAAACCATCCACAGCATCGTTTGCTAAAATAGCAGCTTTTGGAGCAATCAAAGAACTAATGCCGCCTGCTTCCGTGTGTGCTTATGAGGCTAATCCTCCAACTGTGACGATGGAACCACTTACAGCCCTAAATCATGTACGTTCCTTGTGCCCCCAGGGTACTTTCCCAGTGTATCAAAAGTAATTTCACACCTATGCCTCAGTCTGCACCACCTCTTGTTTGCGCCACAGCGACAAATCGTGGTAGTCAACCATCGCAGCGATCACCAAGGACCAGTGTACAGCGTCATTATAAACCTCCATAGTACATTCAGTAACCATAGTCAGCCGACTTGTTACAACTGTGGTTTCCGTGGCTATATTGCAATTAATTGTCCTGATAGTCACCCTAAGAGGCATCGTACTGATAATGAGTACCAGTCAGATCTTCCCTACTGTACTTATCATAGAATACATGGACATGACACATCTGAGTGCAATGCTCTCTACAACCTTCAGTACTCTAGATCTTTCCATGGCCGTTCCAACAGCAGAACCAGGAGAGGAAACAGACGTCGTGGTTCTCAGCCTAACCAGAACCAGGCTTCTTCCAATTCGGGGGAATTCGAGCACCACAGTCAAACCGTCCCATGGTGACAGTAGGTGATAGTGAGTACACCATCCCCATTCACAATTCCTTTGAAGCCTTAAGCAGTCTCGATAATGACAATCCCGCTGATGATGTTGCTTCACACGTCTTTGACGTAGATGATTTTGGGGATGAAGTGGAACAAATCTTTTCTGATGACAATCCACCTTTTCGTTTGCACATAACTTCCAATACAACGATAGGTCCTATAGTGCAAGCATCTGTTCATAATGCGCCCATTCATTTGTTCATGGACTCTGGTGCGGAAGTCAATATTATCAGGTCTAGTTTGTCTAGGGATAAGCAGTTACGATAGGTCCTTCTCGTAGAACCGACTTGTGTGTCCTCCCTTAGTGGAGTAGCTGGTTCTCACCTGCGTGTCCGAGGTTGGACTTCTCACCTTTTCTATCCAAGGTAGAGACTTTACTGCTTCCTTCCTTGTTGTCGACCAGATTACTTTCCCTGGTGATCTTCTACTGGGATTTGCTTCCATGCGAGACTTACGCATTGTCCTCGACTCTTATCGATGGCATGCCCAAATTGATGACTTGATCGTACCATTTTGGGGTTACCAGCTTGGATCCGAGATCTGCCATACTGCCGCAGAATACGACGTTCGGATTAAGTCCTTACAAGCCAGGGCATTTTCCAGTAGCGTACCCAAGCTGTCAGGCACTGTTGAACCTGTAACTCCTGTGTGTTCCACCTGCAACTTCAGGCTTGCAAGATAGTGTCCAGTTACCTCAAGTGTCCGAGAACGCTCTGACTACCTTGAATGCTAAGCCTATCCCTGCAATGTCTGCTAGTTTAAGTAGTAGTTTCTCCACAGGGGACGCCTTGTCGGAAAACGATTACTTGCAACTAGTAATGCTATCTTTTGTTGATGTCACATGCCATCTGCAGAAAGACGTTTCTGTCGCGGCTAGTGCCCTCACTAGTGTCTGTTGTTGTTAGTATTCCAGATGGTGCTAACGTCCTAGTTGACAGTGATTCCTGCAAAGTGAAGGGTTTATTTGTTGAGCCATCCTTACATGTTGTAAGAGATAGCAAGATCCATTTCTTCCTAGCTAACACTTCTGGTCACAGTGTTCATCTCAGAGCAAATACCAATCTTGTTGACCTTGTTCACTATCCTTACCCTGTTCAGGTAGAGGATGAGTTGTCACCTGACCAGTGGGTCAGTGCTATTTCTACCGGGGAGACCTCATCCACTTCACTGGATCAATCTGTTCCACCAGTTGAGGAGAAAGACTTAGCTCCCACTGACTTCCCAGACGAGGTCAGAAGATGGGTATAACGAACTTATTGTCCCATCGTATACCACTTGAACCTGGTACTAGACCTCTCTATATACCTGCTTACAGAATGCCTCATTCACAAGTTGCTGTCGCAGAAGAATTGATCAATCATATGCTTGATGATGAAGTTATTGCACCTAGCAATTCACCTTGGAATGCGCCCTTGATCCTAGTACCTAAGAAGGATGGTACTTGGCACCCAGTGATTGACTTCAGGAAGTTAAATGTGAAAACTATTCCAGATCGCTTCCCACTTCCTGTACTTCGTGATCTTTTAAGTAACATTGGAGATAACAGTCTTTTCGACCCTGGACTTGTTGCAAGGGTTTTGGCAAGTCCCTCTTCACGAGGACAGCCAAGCGCTAACTGCATTCTCCACTCCTACAGGTCATTATCACTTCCTCCATATGGTCTTTGGATTACGATCCTCCTCTATCACGTTCTCAAGACTAACTAATATCTTTAGAGGTCTCATAGGTAATGCACTTATGGTGTACTTAGATGATGTAATCGTCATGTCTAAAGACCTGGATACACACTTGAAAAGACTTGATGTAGTACTTGCTAAGCTTGAAGAAGCCAATTTAAAGATCAAACTGTCTAAATGTCAATTTTTCAGATCAGAAATAAAGTTTCTTGGTCACGTAGTCACTCATAGAGGGGTTACGACTGACCAAAGTAAAGTAACTGCAGTGCTAAACTTTCCAACTCCCAAAACTGCTGATGCCGTAAGATCCTTTGTGGGCTTAGTAGGTTTTTATAGATCTTTCATTGCTAATTTTTCTTCCAAAGCTGCTCCTCTAACTGAGTTGCTTAAGAAAGATGCTCCTTTTGTTTGGACCTTCCGTCAAGAAAGAGCATTCCAAACTCTAAAAGAAAAGTTAACATCTGCTCCAATTTTGAAATTTCCAGATTTTTCTAAGCCCTTCTATCTGACAACTGATGCTAGTTTAATTGGCATAGGTGCTGTACTAGCTCAGAAGACTGATGGCAAGTACAACACAGTTGCATTTGCTAGCCGAGTCCTTACGAAGGCTGAACGTAATTATACAGTAACGGAGCAAGAAGCTTTAGCAATAGTATGGTCACTTTCGAGACATTGTTTATCAATACCCTGTTCAAGTCTTGATGGACCACGCTCCACTGATACCTTTATTCCAGAACAAACAACCTACTGGAAGGTTAGCCAGATGGACCTTGACTATACAAAAGTTCAATCCTACCTTTGAACATTTACCTGGCAAGTCAAATGTAGTCGCAGATCCTTTATTATGACATGTTAGTATAGTAACTGTAGACCCTCCATGTACTACCGAGGATGTAAAGAATGCTCAAAGAACAGGTCCCATGTGGTCTGGTGTGATTCGATTCCTGCTCCAGGAAGATCTTATTCTGACTGTGAAGCCACCAGCATACATCAGTGAAATTGTCATGAACCAAGAATTACTGTATCAAACAGCCGAGTTGGGTACTCCAAGCAGAAGAGTATATCAGTTAGTAATTCCACAGTCACTAGTGAATGTAGCCTTACAGCTAGTTCACGATGTATCAGGTGTTGCACACCCTGGTATGGATCGTTCAGTAAAACAAGCCAAATTGAAATACTTTTGGCCTCGTATGGCAACTGATATTTCTGAGTATGTTAAGAAATGTAATGACTGCATGCAACATAAAGGTAATGCTAATGGTCCTAATCCAATCCAAGTGTATCCAACTACTAGCGAACCGTGGAAAAGAGTTGCGCTAGAATTGTTAACTAATTTCCAATGTTCCCTCCAGGGCAACAAACATCTGTGTTATGGCAGACCATTTCACCAGATATTGTGAGTTAGTTCCTATTGCAGATAAGACTGCCGAGACAGTAGCTAAAGCGTTTAAAGAACGCATTATCTGCAGGCATACCACCCCTAAGTCCCTAGTAACAGATAATGGAGGTGAATTCTGTAATGAGATTCTTGAAAATTTGTGTATCTTGTACAAGATCTCTAAATCCACCATTGTTCCTCATCATCCTGCCAGCAATGGGTTAGCGGAACGAACCAACAAGAAAGCACTTGATGTCTTGAGAGCCACTATCAATCCCAACAGTGAAACTTGGGATGAAGTTATACCTGATGTGCAGTGTGCTATAAATTCTGCTTACAATGTTTCTATAGGTGACACTCCACATTATGCATTGTACGGTGTAGATAAGCGTTTGCCTTATGAGTTGCTATATTCTAATCCAAAACCAAATTACAACCCTGATGATTTCATAGCAACTCGAACCAGCTTAGCTCAAAGCGTCTTTAGAAGAATCCGTGAAACACTTCCTAAATCAACAGCAGAATTTACAAGAGTCGCCAACACTCAAGCAAAGCCGTCCAAAATCAAAGTAGGTTCGAGAGTTATGCTGACTAACTTTAACAAAACGTCTGCATTGCCTAAGCTTGATCAAAAGCTTGTTGGTCCTTATCGAGTAGTTGAACATATCAATAGCAATAAGTATAAGGTTAGAGAAATTAGTACTGGTGAGTATAAAGAGTCGCATTTGGATTATACTAAATTAATAAGTGATGATAATGATGTTCCAACCCAGACTAATGTGACTGACAATTCTCCTGACTCTGTACCCTCTACCTCTAATACTTATCATGATCAACCTGAATGTCGTTATTCCCTACATACATGACAGGTATTGAGAAATCCTCAAGTATAATTTGTAACTACCAATTCAGAGCTGTCTCAAATACGGCATGAGTTAGCCAGTGCAACAGAGTTTGATCCTCCCAGAGATGACACCCATTCTGCATATGTCAATCTCACCCTAGCAGAGTTGGGGTTAAATGTAAATAACCTGTATAGATGAATAATTACAGTATCAACTTATCAATATTCAAGATTTTTTTTTTGTGCTCACATTCTCTCCGAATTCTGAGATTTAACAGTCTAGATTTGAGTGCACCAAGTCTGCCTTTCTGTTAGGAAAAGGCTATACAAGGGGTCTGGCCAGCACCTCACTATCAGATCCCACAACGAGGTGCTGGCCAGACCCCTTGTATAGCTTCCTTGGATGCTTTACTTTCATAGTTCCTTGATAATGTGAGTAGTCACGAAAGCGCTTGGATTTTTTCTATTCTTTCAGAGTGGTTGTTTTGCATATTCTGAAATCACCTGTTTACTGTGATCTTATTGCATATATATATATATATATATATATATATATATATATATATATATATATATATATATATATATATATATATATCATATCATAGATGTGATTATTTGAGAAAGTACTGCTAAACAGGTCACTGGATAAAAAAAAAAAACTGGATCCCAGCCAACTGTTTCAAAGGATTCTCAGAGAATGCATAAGGGAATTTAACGAGCCGATATCTAATTTTTTCAATGAATCACTACAAATAGGAATCGTACCTGGAATGTGGAAGAGTACTTAGTCCTACATACAAGACTACCCACTCAGCCTCATATCAACAGTGAGAAGATTATTAGAATCCATAACTCGTATAATTAGAAGCCAATTTAGAAAGCATTATTTGAGCACACGAGTACATTGATAAACAAAATAAGTGTTCGGAGCTCAAGACTGTTCAATTGCCTCCCAGCATACGTAAGGAGGATTACCAATAGACCCCTGGCTGTCTTCAGGAAGGCACTGGACAAGCACCTAAAGTCAGTATCTGACCAACCGGGCTGTGGTTCGTACTTCAGTTTGCGTGACAGCCTGGTTGATCAGACCCTGATCCACCATGAGGCCTGGTCTCAGACCGACCAGCGGGGGCATTGACCCCCGAAACCTTCTCCAGGTAAACTCCAGGTATAAGAAATAAGGAACACTGCAGAAGACTACTGGACCAAGGTTGGCAGGTCCTTGTGAAACACAAACCCGCCAGCACTCACACACACTGGAGGACAAGAAGGTTAGGGGAGACATGATAACGACATATAAAATACTGCGAGGATTCGAAAAGGTGGACAGGTACAGGATGTTCCAGAAATGGGACACAGCAACAAGTGGTCACAATTGAAAGTTGAAGACTGATGAGTCAGAGGAATGTTAGGAAGTATTTCTTCTCTCATAGAGATGTCAGGAGGTGGAATAATCTGGAAAGTGACTTAGTGGAGGCAGGAACCATATATAATTTTAAGACGAGGTTTAATCAAGCTCATGAAGCAGGGAGAGGAGGCGGGGCCAGGAGCTATGAATCGAACCCTGCAACCACAAATAGACGAGTACACACACATACACACAATGGGATTGTTCACGCCAAACACTATTTAATAAGGCATTTGAGGCAGTGGACCAAGAGCCAGAATATTCTCTACGCAGATTTTAATAACCCACAAATCATGCTGTTAAAGAAAGTGGCAATACATGGAATGACGTACAATTAGGCAGCAAAGAGTTTAGTATAACAGAATGAAATCAGAATGTGGATCCGTCATCACTGGCTTGCGACGACGATCAGTTAAAGCGTCCTTGTTTTTAATCTTTATTAACCTTGATACTAAAATATAAAGTGACACGAGTAATTTTGCTGACAAGATAAAACCGGGGAGGGAGGTGGAGTACGCAGAAGTAGCGGCAGCGGTAGTAGCAGTAACAGTAGTGGTGGTTAGTAGTAGTAACAGTAGTGGTGGTTTGTAGTAGTAACAGTAGTAGTGGTTAGTAGCAGTAACAGTAGTGGTGGTTAGTAGTAGTAACAGTAGTGGTGGTTTGTAGTAGTAACAGTAGTAGTGGTTAGTAGCAGTAACAGTAGTGGTGGTTAGTAGCAGTAACAGTAGTGGTGGTTAGTAGTAGTAACAGTAGTGGTGGTTAGTAGTAGTAACAGTAGTGGTGGTTAGTAGTAACAGTAGTGGTGGTTAGTAGTAGTAACAGTAGTGGTGGTTAGTAGTAATAACAGTAGTGGTGGTTAGTAGTAATAACAGTAGTGGTGGTTAGTAGTAGTAACAGTAGTGGTTAGTAGTAGTAACAGTAGTGGTTAGTAGTAGTAGCAGTAGTGGTGGTTAGTAGTAACAGTAGTGGTGGTTAGTAGTAATAACAGTAATGGTGGTTAGTAGTAGTAACAGCGGTGGTTAGTAGTAGTCACAGCGGTGGTTAGTAGTAGTAACAGTAGTGGTTAGTAATAACAGTAGTGGTGGTTAGTAGTAGTAAAAGTAGTGGTGGTTAGTAGTAGTAATAGTGGTGGTTAGTAGTAACAGTAGTGGTGGTTAGTAGTAACAGTAGTGGTGGTTAGTAGTAGTAACAGTAGTGGTGGTTAGTAGCAGTAACAGTAGTGGTGGTTAGTAGCAGTAACAGTAGTGGTGGTTAGTAGCAGTAACAGTAGTGGTGGTTAGTAGTAACAGTAGTGGTGGTTAGTAGTAACAGTAGTGGTGGTTAGTAGTAGTAACAGCAGTGGTGGTTAGTAGTAGTAACAGCAGTGGTGGTTAGTAGTAGTAACAGCAGTGGTGGTTAGTAGTAACAGTAGTGGTGGTTAGTAGTAGTAACAGTAGTGGTTAGTAGCAGTAACAGTAGCGGTGGTTAGTAGTAGTAACAGTAGTGGTTAGTAGTAATAACAGTAGTGGTGGTTAGTAGTAACAGTAGTGGTGGTTAGTAGTAGTAACAGTAGTGGTGGTTAGTAGTAGTAACAGTAGTGGTTAGTAGTAGTAACAGTAGTGGTTAGTAGTAATAACAGTAGTGGTGGTTAGTAGTAATAACAGTAGTGGTGGTTAGTAGTAGTAACAGTAGTGGTGGTTAGTAGTAGTAACAGTAGTGGTGGTTAGTAGCAGTAACAGTAGTGGTGGTTAGTAGCAGTAACAGTAGTGGTGGTTAGTAGCAGTAACAGTAGTGGTGGTTAGTAGCAGTAACAATAGTGGTGGTTAGTAGTAGTAACAGTAGTGGTGGTTAGCAGTAACAGTAGTGGTGGTTAGTAGCAGTAACAGCAGTGGTGGTTAGTAGCAGTAACAGCAGTGGTTGTTAGTAGCAGTAACAGTAGTGGTGGTTAGTAGTAACAGTAGTGGTGGTTAGTAGTAATAACAGTAGCGGTGGTTAGCAGTAGTAGTAAAAGTAGTGGTGGTTAGTAGTAATAACAGTAGTGGTGGTTAGTAGTAATAACAGTAGTGGTGGTTAGTAGTAATAACAGTAGTGGTGGTTAGTAGTAACAGTAGTGGTGGTTAGTAGCAGTAACAGCAGTGGTGGTTAGTAGCAGTAACAGTAGTGGTGGTTAGCAGTAACAGTAGTGGTGGTTAGTAGTAGTAACAGTAGTGGTGGTTAGTAGTAATAACAGTAGTGGTGGTTAGTAGTAATAACAGTAGTGGTGGTTAGTAGTAATAACAGTAGTGGTGGTTAGTAGTAGTAACAGTAGTGGTTAGTAGTAGTAACAGTAGTGGTGGTTAGTAATAACAGTAGTGGTGGTTAGTAGTAGTAACAGCAGTGGTGGTTAGTAGTAGTAACAGTAGTGGTGGTTAGTAGTAACAATAGTGGAGGTTAGTAGTAGTAACAATAGTGGAGGTTAGTAGTAGTACAACAGTGGAGGTTAGTAGTAGTAACAATAGTGGTGGTTAGTAGTAACTGTAGTGGTGGTTAGTAGTGGTAACAGTAGTGGTGGTTATTAGTGGTAACAGTAGTGGTGGTTAGTAGTACTAGTAGCGGTAGTACTAGCAGCGGTAGTAGTAGCGCTAGTAGTAGGAGCAGCAGTAGCAGTTAGTACTAGTGATAGAAGTAGCAGAAATTAGTATTAATAGTGGTAGCAGCAGTAGCAGTTAGTACTAGTAGTGACAGCAGTAGCAGCAATTAGTATTAATAGTGGTAGCAGCAGTTAGTAATAGCAGTAGCAGTAATAGTAGCAGTAGCTCTTAGTATTAATAGCAGAAGTAGAATAGCAGTAGTAGCAGTTAGTATTAATAGCAGTAGTAGCAGTTAGTAGTATTAATAACAGTAGTAGCAGTTAGTAGTATTAATAGCAGTAGTAGCAGTTAGTAGTATTAATAGCAGTAGTAGCAGTTAGTAGTATTAATAGCAGTAGTAGCAGTTAGTAGTAACAGTAATAGCAGTAAGTAGTAGTAATAGTAGCAGTTAGTAGTAATAGCAGTAGTAGCAGTTGTAATAGCAGTAGCAGCAGTTAGTAGTAGTAATAGCAGTAGCAGCAGTTAGTAGTAATAGCAATAGCAGCAGTTAGTAGTAATAGCAATAGCAGCAGTTAGTAGTAGTAACAGCAGTAGCAGCAGTTAGTAGTAACAGCAGTAGCAGCAGTAGTAGCAGTTATTAATAGTAGTAGCAGTTAGTAATAGTAGTAGCAGTTAGTAATAGTAGTAGCAGTTAGTAATAGTAGCAGCTAGTAATAGTAGTAGCAGTCAGTAATAGTAGCAGCAGATAGCATACTAATAGTAGCAGTTAGTAGTAGCAGCAGTTAGTAGTAACAGCAGTAGTAGTAATAGCAGTAGCAGCAGTTAGCAGTAGCAATAATTCTCTACCTAAGTAGCCGTAAACCAGCACACACATACAGACTGCCAAAGAACCACTGCACACCTCCTGAACTTCATGAAGGTGCCTTCCATACAATCTTTTACCGTCCATGTAAATTTAACAGAGAATTTCAACCTGATTGATCTCTGTATTAACTTTAACTGTTTCTCTTTCAACAACAGACCCTTCAGACGGCGGTCATGAACTCTCCCATCAGTTCTATCTTGACAAACTTGTACATGGAGTACCTAGACACGGAATGTTTCAATCTCAGCAACAGGGTTCAGTACGTGGATAATGTCCTCCTAATTCCTCACAGTTGATAAGACAACACATGTTCGAGTCCTTTCTCTCTTGCTAACAAACTGTTTAGCATAACCTTTTCCAACTATAGGTTCCCACTTACCTTTGACATCTCCAGCTCCTACGCCTCACTCCTAGCTCCAGTATACAAGTCTTTGGCATAAAGCCTCTGCTGTAGGTGGAAGCACAAGGCTGACGGACTGATAACCTAAAAGTTACCTCTCCACTTCTACTGGGTTTTGTGTTACAATTACCTGTTTTCGACTTAAGACACCTGCTATGTCGGCATAACATTTCGACATTAAAATACATGTTTATTGCACATGTACCTTATTCATCAGCTTGTTGGTACTGCATAACATTTATATTTGTCTGGCAACACCATGGTCTCTTAGGACAGGAGATGTCTTCTCCAACTCTTATTTCCAACAAGAGTGCAGCATGACACTCGAACAAACATGTTTATACCCACGGAGTGTGGGTGTAAGACATTCACAGTCAAGAAACAAGACCTTTCAAAACTGCGGCTTTACATATCCTAATACGAAGACAGTTAAACAACACTGTATATGTAACACAGCGATGTCGGGATCACTTGTCAGATACCAGAGTTAAACAATGTGTACTACATGTGCGAGAAGAGTTGAAAACTGCCTATCATGAGCCAGTGTACCTACTGCAGTGCTCCTTCATTCTTGGGAAGAATCATTTTAGGAAGAACACAGAATACTGAATGAAACTGTTGGATATCAAAATCGCTGAGGAATCCAAGAACAGACGCCTTCAGTAATCCATTCTCTTTTCATCGGTAGTTCAGCTTAGGGCCGAAATTCTTTAAGATCACAAATACAAACATGATCTTGATACTATCGCCAAGAAACACCGGTATCTTCCAGTTCCGAAGATATTATATTCAGGGATTATTCAGAGCAGTTATCATGGAAACCAACAACACAACCATCCCTTGACGCTATCATCGCTCTCATAGACCTTGCCAGCAACAGCTGATAGAGCTGGCGGAGTCCTTGTCCTCAATAAGCAAAAACAAGATCCACACCCTCCTGGGAGACACCAGTGTTTATGAATCCATTAGGTAACATCAGTATCTGGAAGCGACCAGCTCGTTTCTAAGCATTAATGGGTGTAGGAGCATGGGAGAGGGAGCATCATGGGAGTTGGAGCATCATGGGAGGTGGGAGCTCCATGGGAGGTGGAGCATCATGTGAGATGGAACATAATGGGAGGGGAAGCACAATGGGAGGGGGGCATCGCGTGAGGGGAAGCATCATGGGAGAAGGATCATGGGAAAGCATCATGGGGAGAGGGAGCATCATGGGGATAGGGAGCATCATGCGAGAGGGAGATCATGAAAGAGGGAGCATCATGGGAGAGGGAGCATAAGGGAAAGCGAAGCATCACAGGAGAGGAGAGCATCATGGGAGAGAAAGCATCATGGAAGAGTGAGCATCACGAAAGAGAGTGTGTCAGGGAAATGGGAGCATCACATAGATGGGATCATTAGGGGAAGGGGGAGCATATTGGAGAGTGAAGTGGGGGGAGCATCAAGGTGAGAGAGGGAGAACAACATCAGGAGGACAGGGGAAATATCAGGTAGATGGGGAGCAGAAGAGGGAGAGCAGAAGAGGGAGGGAGAGCAGAAGAGGGAGGGAGAGCAGAAGAGGGAGGGAGAGCAGAAGAGGGAGGGGGAGCAGAAGAGGGAGGGGGCATCAGTGAAAGTTGGAGCTTCGTGGGAGAGGGAGGGAGAGAGGAAAGTGTGTCAGGTCAAGTCTCTCTCATTTTGCACCAATACAATCATTGAAGATCTTAATTAAGGAAACATCATGAGTATAGAGACGGGTGGCAGTTCTATCACCTTGTGTATCACATCTTCACCAACACGGGTTGTGGTAGGTCTTACCTACATGTACATATTTATATATAGTTACAGGTTACAGGCTTGCTACTTGCCACATTCACGACCGCCCAGCCTCTTGCTCTCTCTTCCTTGCTCTTTACATTATGTATAGAAATTGCTTTCACCTCTGTTTGTCGAGGTCTTTCCACTTTGACTACTTTTGAGGTTGAATAAACACTGCCAGATATCCTTATGACTGACCTATGTCAAATTCCTGACTGTGCTCTGTGTACTTCTTTCTCATCTCTTTGTCTATCCCTGTCTACCTTGTCAGTTTTGTGGAATATTTTATATGCTGCTTTCATGTGTCCCCAGGATCTTCTGTTCTCTGATGTCGTTTAGTTTAGTTCCTTTGGCCTCTAGTTTAATTTAGTTCCTTTAGCCTCTAGCCTCGTTACATACCTTAGCATTTTATTCGTTTTCCTAACCTGCTTTATGAGGAGTGGGTTCCATGCTGGGACTCCGTACTCCAGAGATGACCCTAACATACATTATATCGAATAAAGGACTATGAAAGACTTCATGACGAGCATTACCTGCAGAGGTAATTGGTGCCTCTGACGATATTTTCCACACTTGTCTCAACCACAGATCTTTCTCCTCAATTGAGGTTGGTAGCCTCTATCCCCAGAGTATATATTCAGCCCTCTTTAATTACCCACTTATTTAACCAATCTTGGAGTTTGCTCAGGTCCATTGGGAGCTTCTCATTTTTTTTTCATTATTACTTTTACATAATCTGTAAACATGGATATATCTGTTCACCTATTCCTGACTTTCCTGTCTCACTTCTGCTGGCCTGGTGGTTAACGCTCTCGCTTCACACGGTGAGGGCCTGGGTTCGATTCCCAGCCAGAGTAGAAACATTGGACGTGTTTCTTTCCACCTGTTGTCTATGTTCCCCATCAGTAAAATGGGTACCTGGGTGTTAGTCGACTGGTGTGGGTCGCATCCTGGGACACTGACCTAAGGAGGCCTGGTCACAGACCGGGCCGCGGGGGCGTTGACCCCCGGAACTCTCTCCAGATAAACTCCAGATATCATGGAGCTCCAAAAATTTTATATACTAAAAGATTTGCCATCTGTAAACCCGTACTGATCAGTTTATGAATTCCTCGTCTGGACAATTGCTCTACCACTCTACTTCTTATCAATATTTCCGGTACGCATTCTTTACTTGGTATGAATGTCAGTGATCCTGGTCTGTAGCTGAACACTCTTTTTTATTAAATACTGACACTACATTTGCTGTCTTCCTGATCTCTGCCAACTGTCTCGATTCCATTAATTTGTTGTGTATCTTACTTAGTGCTTCCGTTCCGTCTCGCTGAACCCAGAGTGACAATGCAAGTTCCCATTTCTTCTGATGTATTCAGCTCATTTAAAAACATTTCAACTCTTCTCTTATTACGTGTCTAGTGTCTAGTATCTAGGTAATACCACAAGAACCATAGAATACTACAGATGCTTTGCACACTCGGTTTGTTTTCTCAAACAATTCCACAGTGGCCTTATACCAAAGATGTGGGAGATGTGCAAGATGTTTTTTCTTGCCTGATGAGTCAAGAAATCGTAATGACACGATTGCAAACAAACCATACCCCCGGCCGGGATTGAACCCGCGGTCATAGAGTCTCAAAACTCTTATTGTGGCTAGCTGGTCTAGTGGCTAACGTGACGGGCTGGAGTTTTGAGACTATGACCGCGGGTTCAATCCCGGCCGGGGGTATGGTTTGTTTGCAATCGTGTCATTACGATTTCTTGAGTCATGTTGACGGCAGTGAAGGGACTTGAGCTAGAGTTCGTCACGGCCACGCTAGCTGGAGATTCGTCTGTAAAAACTTGCATTTGTGGTCACAGAGGTGCCTGTGCTAATCTTTCTATGGTGTAGAAATATACCTAGTTGGATGAATCTTATTGTGGCTAGCTGGTCTAGTGGCTAACGCGACGGGCTGGAGTTTTGAGACTCTATGACTGCGGGTTCAATCCCGGCCGGGGGTATGGTTTGCCTGATGAGAATATATACGCCTTGTTAAATATTTTACTTGTGCTGGAGGACACCTTTACACGCGTTGACATTTTGTTGAAAGGCATAACTGGGTCATAAGTAGAGGCCTTTGTTATGATTAGAAGGATTTGTTGCAGTAGTCTGGCCTGCAGGGGACCCATAGCAGCAGTATACCAAACCATGAGCAAAACTGGATAAGTATGTAGTATGCTGCTACCCTATTCCTATATGATAGTTACATAGTGGGAACTAAATCTAACCTTGCTTCATGTTCATGTTTCATCACACAGGATGGTTTACATATTGCTGAAACGTGTCAACCTTAACTGGGAGATTTCAGTAGTTCAGTAAGGATATCGTCAAGTATTCCATTATGGGTTTATTTGCTACGGAAACTTCAGTGGTTTCCTTCCAGCAGGGTGGCTGTTACTATCACTTCCAAATTACTATCTTTGAGGATAGCCTATCATACACAGGGAAAATGAAGGAATACGGGCAACAAATTTTATATAAAAGATAAATTTAGATAACTCCTGGAGTTTTAAGTCCTCATGGTGTGGGACAACACCATGAAGACTGTTTAGTCATCAGCTGTTAATCTAAGAAAGCTGCTTTCCAGTTAGACATTATTTTTCTCAGTAGAGGTGTACTGAAGAAAAAAATCCGTCTTTTAGATAATGTTGTCCAATGAGGTTAGAAGAACTTGCCAGGTGGTTAGTGACAGCTGTATAGAAACAAAGGTCTAGTTTGGCACCCTATATCTAGCAGCCTTGCAAGTGAAAATTTAGGCAACAGAAACCTCTTTGAAGGTGTTTTAAACGTTTCTTTAAGTACCAGTTGTGATAAAGTCACTGCTGGGGGTAAGCTTTTTTTTTTTATTTTTTTAGGATTTTTATAGACATATCGATCCTCTCCATTTGTTTCTCTACCATCTAGATTTTATGGATAATGGTGTTTTTTTCAAGCAGGGAAAATGCAGACTGACCAAAGATCAAATGTTACGTGCAAGAAATTTTAAAAATGCCTGTGAAGGCCCTAGTATTTGAATTAAAACCTCTACTGTGTATCATCCATACTCATAAGGCACGGCAGAAACATTTCAGATCCTCATGTTTATGCTGTAAATTGGAAAAAGAGAGTTATGAACAATTATATTTATAAGTTTTACATTTTTCTTTCAACACACCGGCCGTATCCCACCGAGGCGGGGTGGCCCAAAAGGAAAAAACAAAGTTTCTCCTTTTACATTTAGTAATATATACAGGAGAAGAGGTTACTAGCCCCTTGCTCCCGGCATTTTAGTCGCCCCTTACAACACGTATGGCTCACGGAGGAAGAAGTCTGTTCCACTTCCCCACTTATACGATTTAAAAGAAATGTTTTGGTGAGAGTGGCTTCTTGAAACGAACTGTGGCAAAAAGTTTCCCTTCATGAATCCCATGAACAGTGTATTTTTCTTGCCACATCTCGGTATTTCCTCATCATTTTCTACTATGCTGCTGGTTTTCTGCGAATTTCAATCTGAACTAAATAGAGGAAATTCCACTTTTTGCCTTGTGGGAAAATTACTCACGATTCCTTGGGTTTCAGAACAGATAAGGGTTCCATTAGCTATTTTAAGGAAGCTCTGGATGAGGGATGATGGAGAGGCTTCATTGCTTCCTTCCCACAAAAAATGCTCATTTAAGATACCGTTTATTTTCTATGAGGTAGTTGGCGTCGCACCATCTTATCCAGAGTCATGATAAAATGAAACTGTGACTTGGCGTAAAGCTGTTTCTCATACTCTGGACATTGCCAAGGACGTACTTGGTAGCGCCTTCAAACCACGATACAGTGAGCCTTAAGCTTGAAGAATGTATGTCATAATGGCCTGTTGACATTACCCAACTGAAGAGTTGCCATACTAAAACTGGGATTACAAATGTCGTGGTAGTGACTCAACGGGTAACGACTTTAATGTAGAACAACAAGGCACAATACCGTGATTGGAACAATACACAAATAACCCGCACATAGGATAGAGACGCTCATGATGAAATTTCAGTCCAACTTGGACCGAAACATCGTCGTGAGCCATATACATATAAATGGTCCAAGTCGAACCGAAACGTCGTCGTGGCCTCCTCTCTCTCCTATGTGCGGGTTCTTTGCGTAAAGGAAATTGCATAAAATAAACCAATACAACTTCATGGTGTTGCAATTTATCCTTTAAATTTTCAGCTTTTCTCGTTATTAAACACAGATTAAAGGTTACATTAGGAAAATAGCAGTATATTTTATGCAGGCTATCGTAGATGAAGTCTAAAAAATTAAACAATACGAGGTGTATGTGGCTAACAGAAAAAAAAATGAAAGACTTCTATAGAATATTTTTTTTTTTAGGTTCCAGCTACAGCCAGTTTAATTAAAAATTAAATAAACAGAATTTGGCTTTTATTTGTATAAGGTCACATATGATACCGCTTCAAGAAAAACGTTTATTTAAACAAAATGCAATGCAAGAAATGAGAAAATTTCAACGAAACTCCGAAAATCATTAAGAATAGGATTTAAAATTTTTTTTTTTTTTAAATTTCATACATTTCCAGTAAATTTACTTAATATTTTAATGGGAATTAGCAATGTAGAAGGGAATATGTTAAGGCACTTAATAATACTTCTATCAAAACTGTATATATGATATCAACATGAGATAAATTAATTAGGCTTCATTTTTATTTGAGACTATGGACAGCATCATTTGCGATCAAGAACATCTGTAGTGGGTTTAATATACAAACTAGAATTCGTTACTGGTCCAGAGGGTTTCAGGGAACTCAAGTTTTGGCTCACGAAATCGTAATGACACGATTGCAAATGGTCTGGAGTTTTGAGACTCTCTGATCGCGGGTTCTATCTCCGTCAGTGGTATGGTTGGGTTTAACTCAAGTTTTCATAATAAAAATGATATGAGGATATGCAAACTTCCCGATAACGATACCAATTTTCCTTTCAACAGAATACGCCAATACTGAAAGTTGGAAGCTAGTCCACAAAGACTTTTAGAAGTTATCGCAAAGAAATGAAAAGTTTCTAAAAGAAGAAGAATCTCAGGAAGCCATTATATGTA
Organism: Cherax quadricarinatus; assembly: GCF_038502225.1. NCBI lineage: Eukaryota > Metazoa > Arthropoda > Malacostraca > Decapoda > Parastacidae > Cherax > Cherax quadricarinatus. The sequence continues at coordinate 10,847,083 of NC_091361.1, read as the reverse complement.
TTTCCAGGAAGGGGGGAAATATTATTATTATTATTATCAAAAGAAGCGCTAAACCACAAGGGCTATACAGCAAGGGGGGAAATAGCTAACAGAGACGAAGAAGGAAAATAAGAAACATGTCTAAATGATTCTAAAATATAGAAGTTTCCTGAACAGTTTATGTCTAACGACAGCTCATGAAACTTTAGCTTAGGTCAAACATAAAGGATTGCAAATATAGGACGAGGTATTGTAATTATATATTACAGCCTTTAGGAAGGTAATGTTTAAAACTAAATGCCATAAAGACATTGCCAGAAGAAGAAAAATAAAAGAAACGAAGAGAAAAAAAAAATTTCTAGACAGTTTCGACTTTCTTCAGGGAAAGATCAGAGTTTGGATGAGAAAAAAGCAGTTTAAAAGAAAAAAAAGGTCGACTTTGTGACACACTAAATTGTTTATGTATTAGTATTAATAGAATAACAAAAAAAATTTAAGAGACGGTGGGTATGAGTTTAAACAGACGACGTTTCGCCCACACAGTGGGCTTTATCAAGTCACAAACACATCTGCCTGAGCATAGAATACGTGAGTATATATAGGGAACACTGTGGGGACGAAACGTTGTCAAAAAAGAATCGCATTAAACTGCGTTTAAGTCTATTTTTCCATCGTGTAGGTATTTTATACCTTTTATTTTCATCGTAACTATTTTGTGTTGAGAAGAGAGAAGAGAAAAGAAAAGAATGATATACAATACTGATAAAATATACATTACAGCAACAGGATAAAAATCTAATATACAAATCAAGTCGAAATTCTAGTTATGGGAATTCAAAGCAAATTCTAAAAAAAAGCAGGAATGTAAATTAAATAGATTGCATTTTAGCAAACTTAAAAAAGTGCCTCTGAAGGAAAGTTGAAAATGATATATTTCAAAAGCCAAAATGGTGATGGAAGAAAATAAATTTCGAGCCACGTCCTCTGGTGCAGCGGTGTAACCTAGCACATCCTCAGATTCTGATTATTTCAGCACGATACAAAAATTTGTTAGGAGATGTGTGACATTTAGGTGTGCAGGGAGAAAGCCCCTTAGTATGCAGAGCATTTCGGGCAGAACTATAAAGAAAATCCTTGAGAACCCTCAGTGACATTGAGGTCATTCTTCAAATTCTTCGACTAATGATTTCAGTGAAAATATTCCTAAGCCACAATAACATGATACATTTACAAATCATAATTTTTAAAGGGGTGGACCGGTAAGGCAGTTGAAGGTCTCTGTCAGATGGCTAAAAGCTCCATCTACGGGTCATCATGTGATTAAGACCCGCGTCAGGAAACGCTTGTCCTGTTTCCTGACAAGCCTACCTAACCTAGCTTAACTTGAATGATAATTAATACATAATTCAATAGAATCAAACACCCACTATCACCATCTCTGTGGTTTCATGAACGCGTAGAGTCTAGCAATGTGACCCCTAACACCCGAAATCGTATTACCATGATTGCAAACCAATCACAGAACGAAAAGGGTTCGAACCAGTGACAGGTGAGTTAGCACACTGGCCTGTGAATTTTAAGATTAACTGCCATGGGTTCAATCCCCTCCCGTTCTGTGATCTCTTACTTCATTTTTATCACAGTTCTCGATATAAAAACTTGATTTAGTATTGTAAATAAAACTGTTATCCTACATGATCTTCAGTCTAGAGTAAGCAAATAATGGTGGAAGCTTACACACCTGAATAATTTTCCCTTTTAATAAAGTAAAAAGTGAAACTAAGGAAATGACTTTACACCATGGGAGGTGTAAAAAAAGTATAAATCAATGATTTTCTAAATTATCTACCTATCTTACCTAAACAAAGCTAGATACTATGCTGATATGATCCACTGAAGTTAAAAAAAATAGTATCACTCCTCACGAAGTTCAAGCAATATTTAATTGACTGTTATTCATCTCATTTACATGCAAGAATAAAATATTAAGTGGCTAACCTACGTCCATTTGTATGCACGGTAACCTTATCAGTTATGGTAAATCTTAGATACTTTGGTTTAAGTGTATTTATCAGTACAGTTAAACCAAATCCACCATACCACAATTAAAGAATGAGGTAATTATTCTCAGAACTGACCCTGGTTATACTCTCAATAATGATATTAATGTAACAAGAGTTAAAAGGATGTTGACAGATAATGTTAGATCTGTAATTGATTAAGCTTCACCTATGTTATTAGCTAAAGAATTATCTCTTCGCTCCTTGAAGGTCATGTAAAACAAAGCCTCATAAATATTCTTAGCTATTCAAAGACTGTCAAGCTGCTTAATATGAGGAAGGTTCTTGGTATTTCAAGCGTCATCTATACGGTAATTCAACCAAAAGAGATTTCCCGGAATGAAAGCGTAAAGAAACGAACCAGACATAAACAACATAAATGTTAATATTATTGTTAATATTGTTAACGAGTATTGTAATTCACTTGAACTGTTTCATCATAGACAAATATTTCACCCAACCTTCCGTCTACATCCATTTAGTATCATGTTTATTAAAGCCTTTCCTAAGCAGTTCATCGCCAGTAATCCATTTCTTAGATCAACCACAAAGTTAACAACTCAGGAAATTTCTCACCAAACTATTAGCAAGAAAATATCGCAAATTATATACTGATTTTATCAAGACTAGTGTCGACTGAAATTGCTGTATCTGCTCTTGTTACCACTTCCTATGATAAGAGCTTTACAAGCTGGATTATTTATTTATAATTCCTTGTCTCAGAAGTTATCTGACAAAATGTGACCAATTGCCTCCATTACTTTCCCCCTCCAACCTCGCTTTCCTAATTACATGTTTCGTTTTTTTTTTGTCATTCTTCCTAGTTTTGTATTTTCCACACACTTTTAATACATGCCAAATAACTATTAAGTTTATATTCTCCATACTGATTTATTCCACAGCTCTCTAAACTTTACATCACAACTTTTCCATAACTTTGACGAGTGTGTAGAAGTCTAGTCTCTCTCTCTCTCTATTATGGCTTTGTAACCGATAAGAATATTGCCCTGTTCTGCTTTAAATCATTCCTCTCGTAATGGGTTTGTTATAAATCGAATTTATCATCCATATCCTTTAACTACTCTCCCGGTCAATAAATTCTTGTTTTTTGCATTTTCTGTTATTACAGAATTCTGTATTTTGCTGCCTTACAGTGTGTCACAAATTAGTACTACATGAAGGAAAATGGCACCGGTCTTCCTTATCGTGTGTCTGACAAACAAATTTAACGATGCTGTGACAGACAACATGCTTAAATCATTTTTAATAGCGACTTGTCAATATTATTTCTCTGATCAAATGATGCTTACCTAACAGATATTCCCTTCTGGGCCTGGGCAACTCCTGCATCTTCTCATGCATCTCTTCACATCGTCTGTAACTCCACTACTCAATCTGTGGCCCGCCTGGGGAGACTGACCTACCTTTACTAGTGATCCCCACCCAAATGGGACGATGTCTTCAACTGTTGCATAATTTTCTTTGGCTCTAATATGTAAGTTACCATTCTAATACCTGTGAATTTGATTGATAAAGCCTTTTATGCTGCTATCTCTCAATAAAAATTTGTTGCAAATATTTCTTTTCATCATCTTCTGGGTATTGTACTACTGTTATAATAAATGTAAGATGGATTTCCTTAGATGTAGAAATCTTGAATCCCATTATATTGCTGTAACTAAAGAAGTATAGCATTAGCACTCCATGCTGAAAATTATAACCAGAAGAACTAACTATTCACTTATTTTTTGGAGGTCAAGCACTGTACCAATATTTGAAAATAATAAAAAAACTTAAAACTGTAGGCCGGTTTTGTTGACCATTTTTTTGGTGTAAAAATGGTGGAAACGACCATTAGGGAAAAGTGAGGGAAAAGTGTGTTATGAGATAATTCTATTTTCAGCCAGCAAGTTCTTGAACGTAAAATTTACTGAACTAAGGAAAAAAATAGATGAACAGATGGTATATGTATCAAAATTTAACGAAAATTTTTTATAAAGATATTTTGCAAGTCTGACCTGGAAACTAAAAACGACTAAAAGGCAAACTATTATATTAGGAGAGAATTAATTTTGAAAATGCAAACAAGAAAAATGTCTTCACTGAAGAAGCCTCGACAATGTTTTATACATAAATAAAACACTCGTAAGATGGAATAACAAAACTGTTTAAATGTTTGTCTATGATGCAAAAACCTTTTGGAAAAATAAAAAAAAAATGTGCTTGCAAATCATTATAAGATAGCATTGAAAGAGAAAATGAAGTATAGACAGATGCAGTACTTATATATATATATATATATTAAGCGAGAAACGCTCCAAATGAATAAACAGTAAAAAAATAAAGACGTCTGAGATGTATCTATTAAAAATATAACCAGCAAAAAATGTTATAAACGAAACTAATAGAAACTCGTATACTGCACTAGCTGACTATAAAATATCTAATAGACTAATTGTGAACAGCTATTTTTGGCTAAAATCGGAATATGCAGCATTGGCATGATGTCAGCATCACAAGAAATAGTAGTGGACAAGAGAGTACAATCCATAATAACATTAACGATATAAGGCTGACAAACTAACATTGTCCATGTGGTCTGCGAGTAGGAAGAGAGAATATAAAATAATCAAGTGCAAGCACATTAAAATTTGATGAAAATGGTAAAAAGATTTCTTAGAATCTTTAAAAACTAACTGAGAAAGAGGCCATGCACTTAAATTTAGATAAAGGAATAAAAGAATACTGAATAATAATTTAAATTGTGGAGGAAGATGGTTATGGGTTAGAAAACGTAGTAAATTCGAAAATAATTAGAAACTAAAAAAGAAAGAAAAAATTTGGTTCTGAAGACGAGACACCATCAGCAAGGCAAAGTTCTGCTCTCGTAGTTATATAAAGTAATTACGTATAATATTACGCATAAGTTTGTTTTAATTTGCGTGTTTACGAGCTGAACTGTGACATGACAAGCACATTTCTCCTCATGTCACCGGTATCCAATGCATTTAGAAAATGTTTTACCATCTTTTACACAAGTACCTTTTCCTAAATAAGATAATCTGACAATTGCAGTAAGGTAGATGGATATCAAGTGCCATATCAAGTGAGAATCAAATTCCCGCGTATAAAAATAATTCCGAGTAGAAATACTGAGACTGTCAATGAAGACGCACATAACCAGGTTAACGTCAACATACGCAACACTGAGGGACATATAATAGTCTTCAGGAACCTCATCAGCAGTTTCATGTTAATATGTACTAACTCCGTATGACCCATTTAAGAATGTACAATACCAGGTGCGAGATTCATACCGTCTCAAAGATGAAAACCAAGATAAGATCCAGAGATTTTCTTTCGTTCTCGTTCACGAGATGAGAGATGAGTCACGAGAGGTTTGACGGGAAGTTCCTTACATCGGGAGTCGCACAAAAGATACGAACATTTCCACAAACATATTCTCAAAGGTATTGAGAAGGTGGATAATAGACTGGCGGAAAGAAGCAGAGGTGGAAAGATACACTCAAAAAATTAAACGTTACGTGTCGTAAGAAGAATATTCTTCACTATGAAAGAGATGAGCAAGTGAGTCATACAAGGAGAGAAGGTAATGTGAAGGTGGTGTAGTAGCGTGAAGATTACCTTGATCCATTACTGCCTTTACCTTGTACCACCGCGTGCTCCTTTAATTTGTGAAGATACAGGCGACTCATCTCTCTTGCTTAAAAATAGAACTCCAGTAGACTCAAAGGCAGTGCTTAACTTCCCTAAACTATACTGCATTAGCTGCTCAACATATTTTTCTCCATTATCTTATCAACACTTTGGACGGTATACATGTCATTGATAGCAACGAGTAACTCGGTGCTTCTTGCCTGCTCAAATGCTTGTTTACTAGTGCAATATATGCATTTTTACGACAGTTCAGTATAGTGGTTTCATATAGATCTTTGCTAAAGGCTCGCAGAATTCTTCTTGAAGGATACCAGAAGATCTCAAAGACACCGCCACCGTGGCCCGGTTTCAGATTATGCCTACTTAGGACAAAGCTTATTATTACTATCAAAACTAAGTGCTGAACTCACAAGGGTCATACCGCGCTGAAGGACAGGATGTTAAAAATGAAATATGGGTTGTAACATTCGTGATCACAGATCAGCGAGAGTTAAGAGTATGCCAGAGGTAGAGTTAGTAAGAAGCGTGAGTAGCGCTAAAGAGAAGTATAATCGAAGTCGGTGTCATAAACCTGTTGCTAACAAAAAAGTCGAAGAGGGAGTCCGTGTCAAAGCGAGACCATCAGTGAGGTCAGGCGAGGTCAGGGCGTTAGAGCGGTGACGACGCCGAAGGTAAATCCTGCGTGCTCTCTGGTAGACAGGACAGTCTATTAGTATATGGCAAACTGAAAACGGAACTCGACAGTTCTTACAGAGTGGCTGGGCGCTTCACCATGAGATACCCATGAATGAAACACATGTCTCCGATACGAAGGCGGGAGAGCGTAGTCTCCCAAACACGACGGCGATGATAAGAAAATCAGAAGCCTAAGCAAGGTCTGATAGAATATAACTTATTATGAATAAACTCAGTTCATCGTTGCTGTCGATAGTTGTGAAGTTTAGAGATTACAGCAAAATGGTCTGAAAATGGAATATCCTATATGCAACATGGAGGTCAAAAACAGCTGACCGTGCAACAGAGTCCATCTGCTCGTTGCTCTGAACCTCCACATGTCCAGGACCCAGATACTTAAGCAGCACCAACCCAACAACACAGGAGTCACATGATTTCATCGTCTACCCGTCCTCATCATAGGTAGAGGTTGTTTTGATAAGGACCTGCCTCGCATGGGCCAGTAGGCCTTCTACAGTGTTCCTCCATTCTTATGTTCTTATGACATTCCTCAGGTCACGTGCGTCACATCTCACTCTCCGCCTATATATATAATGTCTTTCTACCTCTGTATGTTAGAAGTGATCAAGGTCCCAGGACCGAAACGTTTTCTAATAAATATGTTATAGTGTTTGCTTACGTGTCTTTCTAAACCAACTTGTCGGTATTTATTACCAAGGTTTATACCAACCTAAGTTGTATACGAAGAACTAAGCGATCAGTATCATTTTTTGATAACCTGCAAAGCATTAAATGAGTCTGAAACTACTAAGAATGTTGAGGTACGCATGAATGCAATATGTGTAACAGCTATGAGAATTGCATTTAACTCAATAAATGACCTCGTATAACACTGTCCGGAAAAACTTCTGCAAACCTCACACCGTGAGATTATTTAGAACCATCAGTGTAAACTGGAACGGATGAGAATGAGCTCGGAAGTGGTTAAGAAAAAGAGTGAGAAGCTGCATTAGGTAATTGAGCCTTAGCGTATGGCAATGGAGAACATTTTGCACCATGACATTGCTTACGCCACTCTTAAGAGCATTAAAGGAAATGTTTCGTCCAACATGGCGAAGGAGTGCGTTGATGATACTGTGGTCTGAAAGACTGTCTCTAGGAGATGTCGGCTGGAGAGTAAAGAATTTAGTCCATAGCTGGTCGCTTCCGAGAAGAGCGAGAGGCAACTGGGTTTATGTCATCAGTGATAGTTCAGGTTCTCTTGGATGGGGGACCATAGGTGGGCCATCCTGAGATGCGCAGACGATCCGCAAATCGACGCATTGTAGGGGTAGAAGCCAGAATCATTGTCAAGGTCGTGCGGAGGTCAGGTGTTTCAAAATTCTGAGTCGTAACTTCGGTACCAGACGTGGGCAACGAGGTGTTACCCGAAGGTAGAGGTTTTTTTGGTAGATCCAAAGAATGGTCCCATGACGTTCCAGGGTTTTGAAAGATGCCGCAGATAAAGGAAGAAGTCCGTGAGGAGGGATTTCATGGGCATGGAACTATGCTAAGATTTCCTTTTTTTATTAATATTTTTTTCCCCAAAAATACGTGGTTACGTGGAGGGATAGCTCCAAGAAGAAATGAGCGGGACCGAATTTCCTCTTCTGCACCCATGAGGTATCTCGGTGAGGCAAGCAGTGCAGATGCTACATGGAACCCGTTCCCAACCGTACCCTTCACGCTGGTAACCCGGCAATCTAAAATAGCAATCTCATATCCAGCGAGCTCCCTTAGCGGACAAAAGAGGAAGGTCGGAAGCCCACCCCAAGGCATACCCCCTTCGACCACCACCACCTCCTCCTGTAACGGACAGGAAGCCTCCAGAGATACACCCGTCACTCGAAGGACACCAGAAGACTTACCCCCTCCCCCCTCCAGAAGACCGGAAAGGAATCGAGATATCCCTAAATAATCCAAATTCCACGGCAAACACCACCACCACCGAGGGTTTCAATGGAATGGAACGGAGAACAAACGCTTACCCTGCCTTAGGAGGAAGAACTTCGGAGGGAAGAACCCCCCAAAGGCCGAAAGTAAGAAATGAAGAAGAGGAAGGAAAGGTGAGATGGGAAAGGAGGTATGGAAAAGATGGAGAATGGAAAGGAAGAGTGGCGGGTAATTAGATTTGATCTGAGAAAGACCAAAAGGTCCAATTCCTCTTCACCACGGCAAGAACCTCTCCCCCCCCCCTTCCCTTGAGATGAATCTCGTTAAAATTTGCACTCATCTTCTTATCCCTGTTATATGGATCATGTCATCAGTATAGCTTATAGCTTACAGATTATAGCTATATATTTAGGAGAAGTAGGTAAAGCATTTATGAGATCATTAATCAAAAAAAAAAAAAAATAACATGGGACTGACAGAGCCTTGGTAGAGGACAGACGATACTCTAAGTGACAGATATCCTGTTATCCAAATGAGTAGGTTACCACCCATACTCATTTTGGCTAGTTCACGTAGTAAGGTATAAACCTTGGTAATAAATACCGACAAGTTGATTTAGAAAGACACGTAAGCAAACACTAGGCCATATTAATTAGGAAACGTTTCGGTCCTGGGACCTTGATCACTCACGTAGTATAACTGTTCCTATTACGATATCAAATGCAGATTTTAGACCAAAAAATATGGTAAAACTAGGTGTGTATGTGTACTCACCTAATTGTAGCTGCGGGGGTCGAGACTCAGCTCCTGGCTCCGCCTCTTCACTGAACGCTACTAGGTCCTCTCTCCCCCTGCTCCATGAACTTTATCATACCTCGTCTTAAAGTTATGTATGGTACCTGCCTCCACTACATCGCTCGCCAGACTGTTCCACTTCCTGACCACTGTGTAACTGAAGAACTGCTTCCTAACATCCCTGTGACTCATCTGAGTCTTCAGCTTCCAAGAGTGATCCCTTGTTTCTGTGTCCCCTCTCTGGAACATCTTGTCTCTGTCCACCTTGTCTATTCCACGCAGTATTTTTTATGTCGTTATCATGTCTCCCCTATCCCTCCTGTCCTCCAGTGTCGTCAGGCCGATTTCCCTCAACCTTTCGTCGTAGGACATTTCCCTTAGCTCTGGAACTAACCTTGTCGCAAACCTTTGCACCTTCTCTAATTTCTTAACGTGCTTGACCCGGTGCGGGTTCCAAACTGGTGCTGCATACTCCAGTATGGGCCTGACATACACGGTGTACAGTGTCTTGAAAGATTCCTTACTTAGGTAACGGAATGCTAATCTCAGGTTTGCCAGGCGCCCATATGCTGCAACAGTTATCTGGTTGGTGTGTGCTTCCGGAGACGTGTTCGGTGTTGTAATCACGCCAAGATCTTTCTCCTTGAGCGATGTTTGCAGTCGTTGGCCACCTAGCCTATATTACGTCTGCGGTCTTCTTTGCCCTTCTCCAATCTTCATGACTTTGCATTTGGCAGGGTTGAATTCGAGAAGCCAGTTGCTGGACCAGGTGCCCAGTCTGTCCAGGTCTCTTTGAAGGTCTGCCTGATCCTCATCTGATTTAATTCTCATTAACTTCACATCATCTGCGAACAGGGACACCTCTGAGTCTATCCCTTCCATCATGTCATTCACGTATACCAAAAATAGCACTGGTCCTAGGACCGACCCCTGTGGGGCCCCGCTCGTCACAGGTGCCCACTGTGATACCTCATCACGCACCATGACTCGTTGTTGCCTCCCTGTCAGGTATTCTCTGATCCATTGAAGTGCCCTTCCTGTTATACACGCCTGATCTTCTAGTTTCTGCACTAATCTCTTGTGAAGAACTGTGTCGAAGGCCTTCTTGCAGTCCAGGAAGATGCAATCAACACACCCCTCTCTCTCGTATCTTGCTTCTGTTACTTTGGCATAAAACTCCAGGTTTGTGACACAGGATTTGCCTTCTATGAATCCGTGCTGGTTGTCATTTATACTTTTGTTCCGTTCCAGGTGCTCCACCACTCTCCTGATAATCTTCTCCATGACTTTGCATACTATACACATCAGTGACACTGGTCTGTAGTTTAGCGCCTCTTTTCTGTGTGCGTGTGTGTGTGTGTGTGTGTGTGTGTGTGTGTGTGTGTGTGTGTGTGTGTGTGTGTGTGTGTGTGTACTCCTAATTGTGCTCACCTACTTGTGGTTGCAGGGGTCGATACTCAGCTCCTGGCCCCGCCTCTTCACTGAGTGCTACTAGGTCCTCTCTCTCCCTGTTCCATGAGCTTTATCATACCTCATCTTAAAGCTATGTATGGTTCCTGCCTCCACTACCTCACTTGCTAGGCTATTCCACTTCCTGACTACTCTATGACTGAAGAAATACTTCCTAACATCCGTTTGACTCATTTTGGTCTTCAACTTCCAATTGTGACCCCTTGTTTCTGTGTCCCATCTCTGGAACATTCTGTCTCTGTCCACTTTGTCTATTCCACGCAGTATTTTGTATGTTATTGTGTGTGTGTGTGTGTGTGTGTGTGTGTGTGTGTGTGTGTGTGTGTGTGTGTGTGTACTCACCTATTTGTACTCACCTATTTGTGGTTGCAGGGGTCGAGTCCTAGCTCCTGGCCCCGCCTCTTCACCGGTTGCTACTAGACCCTCTCTCTCCCCGCTCCATGAGCTTTATCAAACCTCGTCTTAAAACTGTGTATGGTTCCTGCCTCCACTACGTCATTTTCTAGGCTATTCCACTGTGTGTGTGTGTGTGTGTGTGTGTGTGTGTGTGTGTGTGTGTGTGTGTGTGTGTGTGTGTGTGTGTGTGTGTGTGTGTGTGTGTGTGTGTGTGTGCGCGCGCGCGCGCGCGCGCAGTGAGAAAGGTGGAACAACAGTTCTGCACACTTTTACCTTTCATGAACCCATAAAGATGAGGGGAAAGTTGGTGTCTGATTCTGTAGTACAGAGTGTTAAGTATTATTCTTTCGAAAGTGTTACAAAGGCAACTAGTTAAGGAAAGTGTTCTAAATGTATCAGGCTGTTGGGACTTAGGGATAGGCACAATGAGACTATTGGTCCAGGAAGTAGGAAGAACACCCTCAATTTAACTTGAGATTATACAGTGCTAGCAAAGGGTTATCTGGCTTAGAGTTCTGAGGATATCTTAATTTATACCATCCTCTCCAGTAGCAGTTGATCGACCTTTGGTTAATGCGTTATTTAATTCATAAAATTATTCAGTTTAAAAAACTCATTTTAATTTGCAAAAGTGAGAAAAACTATTTCCATAAACATTAACTCTTAACTTCCTTAACTCATCCATTCAGTAAGCTGCCAGAGAGGGAAAGAGAATATACAATGAAAATGGAATGTCCTGACACAGGTATCATGTTTACAATGCTTTGCAATGGCCAGAATAGTGTGGTAGAAGAAGAGGATGGAGCAAGATTTGTGAAGGAAGTATTTAAGTAGTAGTAGTGTAATAGAGTTTGTGTGATAAAGTTATTGTGGTGGAGATGGTGTGGAAGAGGCGGCGTTGAAGAAGCATTAGGAAAAAGGTGGTGTTGAAGAAGCATTGGGGAAGAGTCAGTGTGGTTAGAAGCAGTGTTGTACGAGGTAGTGTCGTAGAAGTAGAGTTAAGAACAGAAGAAAAGACAGGAGGTACACTGCAGCAGGTCTACTGGCACATACTAGGCAAGTTCTTCTCAAACTTAAACCCACTAACAAAAATATTTGCCCAACCCATTTTAAATGCTACACAAGGAATAAGCTTTGATAACACTATTAACTCGTACCCAAGTTCATTCAAATTCAACCCATCTCACTCATATTTATCTAAGCTATATCTGAACCTCCTCAAGGTTTTAAGTTCAGTGACTCTGCTAGGTAAACTGTTCCACTCATCGACTACTCTATTTCCAAACCAGTACTTTTCCTATATCCTTTAAAAATCTAAAATTATCTAATATGAATCCATTGTTTCGAGTTCTTTCCTGTCATATCATATCTGTTCTTAAAACTGTCTGGATCCTGTCTCTACCACTTAGCTATCTACGTCATAACACTTTCTGACCTCTCTCAGACTAGTGAATTATTTCCTAACATTCCTATGACTCGTGTGTTTTTAACTTCCAGCTGTGCCCTTGTGTACCTGAGATTCGCCTCTCACTCACGCCCAATCAGTTCTTTTAATCCCACAGAGTCCCCTAGTCCTGTCCTCCACTGTCACAGTTCATCCTCCCTTCACAGTTCATCCTATGAGGCAGTGCGTGTAGTGTTAGGTAAGGAGAGGAAGGGGAGGGGGTGAGGAGGTAGTGAGAGGCAAGTAGTGAGGGAGGTAGAGGAAGACAGCAAGAGGGAGGTAGAATGATTGTGTTTCATTATTTTGGTTCAGGTAGTGCGTATTTAACGTAGTTTGAGGGAAGGAATTTGAAAGATATAGTGTAGGGAGGTTGGGTGGGGGGTAAGGTGGGGGGGTAAGGTGGGGTAGGTAAAGTCGGGGAGGTAAAGTCAGGGAGGTAAAGTGGAGGAGGTAAAGTGGGGAGGTAAAGTGGGGAGGTAAATTGGGGGAGGTACAGTGCGAGAGGTAAAGTGGGGGAAAGCAGTGCAGGAAGGTAGTTCGGATGTAGTGTGGGGGAGGTAGTGTGGGGGAGGTAGTGTGGGGGTGATGAACAGTATGGGAGGTAGTGAGGGGGCGAGGTAGTGTGAGATAGTTATGCTGAAGTCACAGTTATAATGACGGAGGTGTGCCTGAGGAAGCCAAGCTCCTGGACTTCCCTCCTAATATACCTTAATCGATGGGTTACTAATTTTTGACTTCTCGAGCCTAATCACTTCTATTTAAAAATTTGGGCATTCAGTTTGCCTCAGTCACTTCGACTAACTCATTCCACTTTCAAACAGTAAAACACTAAGCTTACACTCCTAACATACCTGTGATTTATTAGTACCTTCAGTGGTCACCTGTGTCCTCCTGTCTCTGGTCGTCTTAATGTAAAAATATTGACTATTCCTGTCTACCCTATTAATTTTAAAATTTTGTGAGTTTTATTATCTATCAGGGATGGGACAATACCAATTTTTTTGCTCATACTGATACCGATACTCTCCTCTTTTTGCAATGTATTTCTCTCTGTTTTAGGACTAGCCTGGTTCAAAAAAATTGGCACTTTTCTCGAACTGGGCGCGCTTTACTAAATAGAGGCTCCAAACTAGGGCCACGTACTCGATGACTGAGCCAACATGTGTCGCGTATAAAGCCCTGAAAAACACCTGGTTTATTTCCTTAATGTTGGTCGGAAGATTGCTGGTCTTTATATACCGTTGAAGTTATACTGCTTACGTGTACCTCTGGAGATATACTTGGGCTTATTTCTAACTTCTGATTCTTTCACTTTCAGTAATATTGGCAGCATCTCTTCTCCCAGGTCATGGACCGGGTCGAGGGGGGTGTTGACCCCCTCGGAACATCTTCCAGGTATTCCTTAGACTGAGTCTGATCTTTCTTCACTTTCTTCAATCCTCATGATCTCTCCTGATGCACCTATGAATACAATTAGTTTTCTGTGATATTTTTTAGAAAATTTTGCAAGAGTATATCATCTGTGCACTTATGATGTTTTCACCAGCAAGGTTAATGTCTATTTTCAAATTTAGGGCCTAAGTTGTAGTGACAGTTATTCGCAACACACTATACAAGGCTAGATTTAAACGTGGATACGAAATATTTTTCTTCAGAATGGAAAAGCCAAGGCACAAGAAATCTCCTTGACGACCAGTGTATTATACACCTGGCAGTATATAATGCAGCCGAGGACCATTCACTCAAACACTAAATATAAGACTTATATTCCACTTCCTTGTAAGCAGCCAAAGTATAAAACCACGCCTCTTTGATCCAACCTACATTTTCTGTAACATGGTCATGATTTAAAAGCGCTCATGTCAAGTGAAAAGCTTACGCAAGTTGTACACGTAAAAACTGAATAAACACAACGAGAGTAGTCCAAAAGAGTGATGAAAGGACTTTAGAAGTAACGAGAAAAAATATAGCGACTGCAGGGACACGCTACAATATTTCAAGTGTTATATCAGAGTTATTACCAAAGAACACGAGAACAGAAAATAACACATTTGACGGAAATTGAGGTTGACAAACTGTGTAAAACGAATTCAAATCTTTTGGAATATATCAGAGCTAATAATTCCCAACAAGAAAATAGCAACAATTATTTTTTGCCAAGGCAGTAATCCTTCATGTTGCCTGTTGGAAATAAAGATATGAAGGATTCTACATGGATGCTTAAGAATGGTACCTGTGACTAGAAATTCATGTGATACATTTCCAGGCATAGGAAAGCTTTTTGATAGTTCCGGAGGGAGTATCCTTAGGGGGATGTCTTGGAAAATCTATTTCAACATAGGTAACTCAGAGTGTGGAAGGCCGAGTCGACTAATCTGAAGATCATAGAAGAATGATGAACATGGAACCTTCTCCTAGGCTAAATCATCCAACTGTGGATAATAACAGGATACCATACCGAATCCACTATAATGATGATAAAAATATTATTAATCTTATAAGGGGGACTTCAAGTGGTTGCCAGATTTTCATTCTTGCCTTCCTTTAACTCGTCGTTTTAACTTCGGTCATAAAAAAAGGGCCTCATCCGATCAGGATATAATTTTCAACGTGATGTACAGGAACTAGGCCAAGATTCTTGGAAGGAGTGGAACGTGCAGGTGATCATTTGATCAAAGTACTTTAACACACTCCCAGCATCCTGGGATGGTTTCTATAACTTCCAAAACCCTCTGCTACTAGACTTCAATCAAAACTTACAATCAAAACTAAGCTCTAAACCCGCTAGCTTCATACAGCGCTTCACTTTTCAAACGTTCAGAAATGAGTCGTCTAACTTGAAAACGGTAACGTGTGAACTTAGAATAGGTGCATATCAGCTAAATATATACGCTAAATATATTCGGGTGTACCTCTTCTGAATGACATCAACATGCATAGGTTGGTGCATTTTACGGCTGTGCCAAAGACTAAATTTCTGTATAAAACTTGCAATCGTTGAAATCCTTACGTTAACTGGAGAATGCCTTTTCTGATCGGCATCAACTCTGGCTTGTTATCCAGAGAGCTAAGTTTGCGTTGTTATTAGGCTGTCCAAATTTACCAGTTTTATAATATAAATCCATGATGCTGATTTTCATTCAATAAGTAAAAAATGCCTCCTAACGGCTTCAAAAATATTAAATGTGATGTAGTCTGTAAGGTTCACTACAAGCGACACTATTTAGGTGCGAGTTTGACATTTTAATGAAATTGTCAGAAAACGTGGAATCGCTGGGGTCAAAGCAATTACTGAAGAATGCCTTTCCTGATAGACTTCAAACTTTCAGCGTTGGTTGGATTTATTGAAGAAAGCTTAGCTTCCACGTTGAGCTTTATATATTTTAAATTGCCAAGGGTCACACAGCGCTGAAATTGTAATAAGAGAATGCCTCGACAGGTCGGCTTCAAACACTAATGCATTGGTTTATCTTAGAAATATTTTCCAATTAAATTTCTGCTTTATATGATGCTAATTTGCCAGTTTTTAGAATATTTTTGTATCAAACTGGATTTTCTAAAAAATGGAATACAACAGAGCTGTGGTGCAGAAAGCAAAGTGTTGCTGGAGCATAGACAAGCGAGGATGGAGAGGATAACTGAGGTAGAGTTAAAAAGGGCTGTGAGGAGTGCTAAAGGAAGTATTATTCAAGTTTGTGTAATAAATTTGTTGCCATCAAAAGTCAAAGAGGGAGTCGTCAGCGAGGAGGGGAGGTAAAGGGTGGTAGAGTGGTGACGACGTCGACGGTAAATTCTGCGTATTCGTTGAAACACACGATAGTCCAGTAGAATATAGAAACTGAAACCGGAATCCGACAATTCTCACAAAGTGGAACAGGGAGCCTCTCCATGTGCGCCCCGTGGGGAGACGGGAGAGCGCAGTCTCCTAACCAAGGCATTCATGACAACATGGCCCGAAACCTGAATTTGGTTAGAATGTAATTTATGTATCATATCAGACCAACGTTATTGCCAACGGTTGGGAAGGTGGTTAGGAACTATAGCAAAACGTTGAGGTAGGCATAGATGCAATACTAAAAACTGCAATAAGAATTTTATACAGTTCAGCTGTAAAAATGCTAGCCGCGTTTAAGAAATGCCCTTGCACAACGCTGTCCAGGATCCCTGCAAGCTCGACAACGTCAGATGATTTAGAACCTTCAGTGTACACTGCAATGGCATGAAAATGAGACTGGAAGTGGTTGAAAAAGAGAGAAGCATTGGTAGGTATTTGAGCTTTCGCGCGGCAGTGGGGAAGAAGAGAAACTGTCGGAACCTCGCAGGGGACGAAGAGAAAAGTGAGATGCTAGATGAACATATAAAGGGAGCAACGAAAATGGAAGGGGTAAACAATGGCGGTGAACAAGTAATTGACCTCTACTAACGTCTGTTACTATCCTGTATGTAGAAGGATCATGAAGGTCATGAGAGCGGAAAAAATAACGGAGGTAATGAGCATCACAGCGATCGTTCAAGGAAGGAACATTGGCCTCTGCATAGAGGCTCTCGACAGGGAAGAAGCAAAAAGCACCTAGACATAAACGTAATCCCTGATGATGGATGGGATCAAGTTTGGAAAGAGTTGCAGGAGAGGCTGCAAAATATATCTGGTCAAAATAAGTGTCCGGGGCCCCAAGACTGTTCAACTGCCTCCCAGCATACATAAGGGGGATTACCAACAGACCCCTGGCTGTCTTCAAGAAGGCACTGGATTGGTTCCTAAAGCCAGCACCTGACCAACCGGGTTGTGATTCGTACGTCAGTTTGCATGCGGCTGCAGTAACAGCCTGGTTGATCAGACTGATCCACCATGAGGCCTGGTCTCAGACCGGGCCGCGGGGGCGTTGACCTCCGGAACCCTCTACAGGTAAACCATAGTCTAGTTTCGATAAAATTAGGGCTGAGTGCGGTCGAAGAAGAGTCTGACGATTCTCCCCCCATGAAAGATGAGCAAGGGTTTTGAGGTTCAGCAGGCTATGGCAAGCTGCTTTCAGAGAGGTAATGTGAGGTTTCCAGGACAGGGTGATGAGACAGGAGGCCGAGAAATCTGACCATATCACTTTCAGGGATAAGGGAGCCATACAGGTACAGTGATAAAAGTAATTTGGTGCATTTTAGCACTAGAGAGATTAAATTCATGCGTAGTAGCCCAATGGTAAACATGGGTGACAGCATTTTGGTGTGAGGCTGCCACTAGTGATAGTCAGCGCCTGCACAGGCCATAGCAAAGTCGTCGACATAGTGATGACCAAATATTAGATGGGAGGACACAGGCCAAATCATTTATAGCTAGTAGAAAAAGAGTCGTGCTAAGTACACATCCCTGAGGGACACCTTCAGCTTGGACAAAGTCCGGGGAGAGCGATTTATTAACCCCAATACGGAAAGCTCTCTCAGATAAGTTTTTAGGGAAAAGTGGCAAATTGCCTAAAGGATGAATTTAGGTCAATTTGTTAGATCTCCATGTAGTGTCATACGCCTCTTCAAGATCATAAAATTCTGGCCGAGATAACCGAGTGGTTACTAGCAAAGCCATTACGAACATAGGTATCTAAGAGATGTAAGGGGTTAATAGCTAAGTGGCCCTTACGAAAGCCAAATTGACTAGTGAAGAGATTACTGTCTCTCAGTACCACACCAAACGTCTATTTACTAGACAAAGTGTGACCAAATATGATTAAAAGACACAAGAGAACTGTAAGGGTAGACAGATGTAAAGCTGAAACATACGAATATATATGCCATCAGGCCCAGCTGCCACGATCTGCAAGCGTAAAGTGTTGACTCCAGTTCTAGAAGTGAAAAAGACACATTATAAGACTTGTCTCTGCTAGAAGAAAAGTCTAAAGGCAGTAACTCTCTGGCAGACTTGGAGGAAAGAAACGAGGGGCATAGATGAAGCACCTGAGATACGGACCAGATGATTTCCAATCTTCGTGGCAACTTCAAGAGGAATTGCAAAGCTGACACAGGCAACCCGAAGAACGGGAGCCGGGTATGGAGAGTTCTTGCCATTCAGTTTCCGTACCGTTTTCCAAACTGCACTCATAGAAGAAGCCGAAGTAAGGGTAGAAGCATAATCCCGCCAACAAGTGCGTTTAGCTTCACGGATGACACGACGGGCAACTTCTCTCCCCAGCTTAAAATCAAGGAGTTGCTCTGTGATCCTATTGTAATATCAACCCCATGCAGCACAAATCAAACGTACTACACGAGCACAACCTGGAGACCACCAAGGCACGCATTTCTGAGAGTGCCTGCTTGAGGTTTGAGGGACTGAATGTGTAACTGCGGTTAAAATCGAGGTCAAAAAATAGTTGTAATAGCTTATCAGTGAAGGATAAAGAAGGTTCCTCACTAAAAACAGTTTAACGCGAGCAAAGGTTCCAATCTGCCAACGTGGGTTTCGAGAAGGGCGAGAATACGAATGTGTAGTAAGGAGAATAGGAAAATGATCGCTGTCATGTAAATCTGAGAGCAGACCAGGTAAGTGGAGTGCAGTTGATGAGGAGCAAACAAAGATCAATGCAAGAGAGAAACTGAGTGAGGATCAAAATGGATGGGAGTACCCGTATTTAAAACGTGTAGGGGGAGAGAAGTGAGAAGAGCCTCTAACACGAGAAAAACAATGAACCCCCCCCCCCTTCCCCCGGAGGAAATGATGAGCATTAAAAAAGAACCTAGTAAGAGAAGAGGTAACCGTAAGGAAGAAATAAAATAGCAACATCTGGAACAGATGGAGAAAGATACAAAGAGCGGACTGTATACCACTTGTTCAAGTAGATGTAGGCTGCAGTGTAATGCAGCCAAGTATGAACAAAGATCCGATGGTGTGTTATGCTGGTATGTAAAATTAGTGCAGTTTCATTAGAAAATGATCCGAAGAATGCAATAAAATATAGCCCGAGACGGGATGGATAACAGCGGAGCGTAATTTAGGTTCTTGTAAACAACACCTGAAGCTCTCCCTGATTGCCCCTGAGGCTTCGAATATTCCACTGTAAATAAGTCATGAATTACGAAGAGGAGGATACTGGTAACACGAAGCAGTAGGTGTCTACGGACTAGGAGGGTTAGTAAGCTCTATATAAGGTAGCAGAAGACGTGGAGGATTGGAATGCAGCGAAGAAAGGATTTGTGTATATATTTTAGTAAAGTGTTAAGAGGAGTGATGGGGTGGATCGGTGTCCATCATTTGCTATGTCTCCTCAGCGTTTCAGAGGACAAGGAAGTTGCAGGTAGTTCAACATCAGATATAGAAGGAGAAGGGTGAGTAAAGATTGGAAAGACGATGGAAGTTACCAAAGAAGGGGGGGATGAGAGATTAAAGTTAACTTGTGAAGGAACTTGGGAGGGGACAGGAGAGCAGGAAACTGTATGAGGGGGAGGATGAACCTCCACACCTGTAACAGACAGTAAGAGGTAAAGTACTAGGCACTGAAACTTGAAAGGAAAGAGGTTGGGGAAGGATAAGTGAAGGAAGGATTAAAGGAATCTAGACTATGGGGATGGTTTAGACTTGGTAGAAGTAGAGAGGCGTAAGAAAGGTGTAATTGTGGAAGGTCTTGTAGACATGGATATATGCGAGCGATATGATAAAGATTCAAGGACAGTTTGAAGCGATGAGGTAGAGACCTCAGAGTCCAGGGCTGCAAAAGAGTTCGAAACAGATGTGACTGTGAAGTGACCACAGAGAAGAGTGCGGAAGAAGGTACCATCGAGGTTGGAGGCTGCTTAGTAACTCTCGAATAAGAAAGTAGTGGAAGTTTCCCTTGGAGACGAAGATGTGGGACTACCATGGCGTAGGTGAAGCCCTCTTTCTCTTTGAGAAAGATGAATTCTCGTTCTTTTAAGTAAACTTGGCAACGGTGTGAATAAGCCGGGTAAGCCTCATTACAATTAAGATAGGAGGGAGGTAGGTTGCAGGATGTATTATGGTCGGCAGCACTATAGACTGCACATTCTGCGACAGGCCTGCAATATTTCACTAGGTGGCTGAAGCGCCAGCAATTTCTACACTGTTGTTGTGTAGGGATCAACTCTCTGACTTGTACACAGTGTCCCGCAATATAAACTGAGGACGGAAGTTCTCGGCAGTGAAAAGTTAAGCGAAATGCATGGCAACGAAAGCGTCTTCGCCACCGGGCAGGTAGTACATAAGTGTCAGCTTTGAAAACTGGGAGGTCTTGGAATTCAAGTTGCTCCAGAATATCGGCACTGCATGTCCGAAAATCACGCCGAACAACGGTGTGAGGTAAAACTACAGTACCACTGCAAGAACTGAGAAATGTGTATAAGAATTATGACAGGAATATCGTCTATGAAGGTAAGCAGGGAAGGACTACGAGCCTGGCCGGCATTTCGTACCATGACGAGTGGTGCACATCAACATAATACAGGAGTGCCTTGCTGATACTATGTTCAGAAAGATAGTCAGTGGGAGATGCCGGTTGCAGAGTGAAAACTTAGTCCATTGTATACTTTGAAACGTAGTGTTTAAGGGGAGCGAGTGTCGTTCTGGTCTCTTCTGGGAAGAGCGAGAGGTAGTCAGAGTAGTGTCATCTGTTAATGGTTGTGGTCATTCAGGTGTGGGACTGTCCTGAGATGGGCGTGCGATCTGAAAATATTCGCACTGTCGAGGGAGAAGCCGAAGCATGGTCAAAGATATGAGGAGGTCGGATGTATCAAAGGAATCAGGCGAAACCTCGATACCAGAGGCGGGCAACGAAATATTACCTGCAGAAGGTACCAGGGCGTTAGAAAGATCCGAAGAATGGTCCTATAAGGAGATAAGGTCGGGAGAGGGTGTCGCAGCAGAAAGGTGTCAGGGAGAAGCTTCATGGATCTGGGACTCGTGTTTAAGTTACCTTTTTTTCTTTTTCTAAAAATAAGAAAAAAAAAAGGAGGGGGAGAACGTAAACGGGTAGCTTATGGGAGGAATGAAAGGATCGTAAATCCCCCTACTCACCCAAGAGCGACCTCAGTGTGGCCAGCAGTGCAGATGCGGTGTTGAACCCATGCCATTCCCTACCCTCCATACCAGTAAATCCAGGATAGTACCCTCACATCTTCCGAGCCACCTCGGTAGACAAAAGAGAGGGCTATTGGATACCTACCCGCCACCTCCAGGAATCAGACAGGCAGCCTCCAGAGATACTCCCGTCATCCGAAAGATATTGTCAGCCTGCCCCGGGGGAACCAGAGAGGAATTGGGACATCTCCAGATGATCCATATTCCACTGCAAAACTACAACACCAAGGACCTCAACGGAATGGAATGGACAACGATACCCTTTCTCGGCACGGGAAAAAAACGTTGGGCATGTTTCTTTACACGTGCTGCCCTGTTAACTTTGCAATAAGTAGGTACCTGGGTGTTAGTAGACTGATATGGGTCGCATCTTGGTGAGTAGCAGTATACCTTAGATAGAACTGGGCTTTGAAATGAGCAGAGTGCTTTATTACCAAGTGCTTTGTTACAAGACCATGAGAAGCTAACAGGAATGGGAAGTACTTGGACGAATGAACTCATGGTATAACACGCAAAGTCAGTGAGAGCACCCAGGCGGTGAAAACTTGCCGTCAATGGACACGAGATGTCTTGTACAGTGGCGGTGGGAGCCTCACCATATGATATTGTGCGAGACCCAAATGGCCCATACAGCGTTGTGTGATAAGTCTCGAAAACATGACAGTTCATTGCCCTGGACTCAAAATGACCAGAGATCCAGGAAAAACTTACTTAGTCTTTATACTTGCTGTAAGAGAAAGCGCTGAATGTGAAAAGAAATGGAAAGCGAGAAGCCAAAGCTCTGAATAGCTTACAGTGCACTTTAAGAGATGAGCTGCAAAAAGCGTGCATCATTCTGCTGCGAATATGCTAGCCAGATCTGGTAAGCGTCCCTGTATCGCGCTATCTAGAAAAAAATGCTGCGTATCCTACACCAACTGATGATTTAGATCCATCGGCATGACCAGCAGAATCATACAAGTATAAATGAAAATTATGAAAGAAAATGGAGCCTATTTCCGTAGAAGATATAGGAGACAAAGAGGAGAAACATTCGAATCATCAGCATTTCCCAAGGTGGCAAAGACCAGAGTTGAGCAGGATGAAGAGAAAAAGTGACAAATTGAGGATTATAAGAACGTAACAGAGGACTACGACGAATGAAGTGTTGTCATTATTGTTTGTTTTCTGTGTATGTCGCAAGGTCGTGGAGTTCATGAAAGCGAATAGGATAATGTAAACAATAAGTATCTCAATGGTCTTGTGAGGAAGGAAGCTTGTAATCCTTGATGATCGACAACATCAAGTAATCAGTACGGTAAAGGTTAGATAGAACCAAGTCTGTAGGTAGGCGAAGAACTCTCCTATGAATCCCCAAGTCAGAGAAGACTAAATTTTAAGTAAATTCAGTCAGTCGGGTTAAACGTATGTAATTTAACTGACATTCTACAGTCGAAGTAGAGGGCAAGAAATTTAGCAGTCGAGCAGACTGGGAGAGGAATCTATACATTAGGGATTACGAAATTAGGAATAGAAGGACGCCGAATATAATGAAGACCTTTTCATAGGATACTGAGAACCTGAAGCCGCGTGATGTAGCCCATCTCTTTAGAGTGCCACTGTCGATGGCACTCTCTGAAGAGATGGAAATTTGTTGAAAGTGTGGAAGCACAAGCTATAGAGAAAACATCTACAGTTAAAGAGAACCATATTACCCGAGGAAGTACTGAGACTAGATCATAAACAGCTAATATGAACAAAGTTGTACTGAGAATGAATGCATTCTATTAAAGTTTGTAGAGAAGCTGTTATTGAGAAGATCACTTAAGTCTTGCTCTGCTATAAAAACATTGATAGTGGAAATTGTCCTTGCAGGACAAAAGGATGGATCTGAGATATGTGATATTGCCATGAAGAATCATAGCACTTTTATAAGTAGAAAAAGCTAACCTACAAACAATCCACCATCGCATCGAAGCGGAGAAGAGGATCGGTAGCACAAAGTCCCGTTCTATATCCAAGTATATGTAGTGATACACAGCTGTCTTCAAGTGTCAGGCTACTAGCAGGAACTGTAGGCCAGTAAAGGGAGGGACTGAGGCTCCTTATATTTGATTTTCAGAAAGGAAAAACCATAACAAATTTCCAGTGATAACACTAGTGTTGTCCAAATTATATTGAAGAGGAATAATATACAAATAATCCGCACATAGGAGACAGAAGCCTACGACGTCTTTTCGGTCCGACTTTACTTATTTATAAAGTCACACTAAAACAAAAGTGAGGGAGCCAGTATATATAGGCGAGGGGGACAGGGACGGGACCAATAGAGGTAGAAAAGGAAGTCGTGGTATGAATGGTAAATGAACAAATCGGACCGATACCTCATCGTAAGTTCCTTTCTTCTGTGTGTGTTATTGTGTATTGTTCCAGTCACATTGTGCCTTTTTATTTTTTATAAAGAGGGATATTATTATTATTATAATAAAAAAGAAGCGCTAAGCCACAAGGGCTATACAGCGCTGCAGGGTAGGGAAGGAAGCGAGGGTATTGGGCGGCAGAAGGGGGGAGGGGCGATCAGTAGGTTACAGAAAACAGCGGGGCGGGGGACAGTGAGGGGGTATAGGGTAGCAAGAGATTGAGTTAGAAAGGGCTGAAGGCATCAGAGTTTGTGAAGTCAGTCAGTTGTCAAAAAGTCAATGAGAGAGTCCGGATGAAAGGTGGGTCCATCAGCGAGAATAGAGGGATAACATTAAGCTTAATTAATGCTTACGAGTGTAAATGATGAAGCATGGGAATATATATACCATAAGGCCCTACTATCATTGATACATTTTGACATTGACAAGATGTTACAAAACTTGTCTTCTTAACCTTCTCCAATGATATGGTAGTGTTAAGGCGGCATTCATGTCGACCATATGGCCTGTTTACGTTTTTGTAACAATACTTAATAAGAATTCAGGGTTACGAAACAAAACTAAAACTTAGAATCTTTACTAGTAGAGTTTTAGCTTAATGTATGATATAATGTTAAGATTAACATAAAATAAGGAGTTTAACTCTTACATTTCTCTTGGTACGTACCAGTACATTGATATGAATAAATGAACCTCTTGAGGTCGAGCTTTGTACCAAGTTCACCAATAATATGCACCTATAATGGTTATTAAGACCTATCCACGAAGTAATTTACAATGCTTATAAACTTATCTGAACTATCAATTCAGAGTATACAAGAACTCGTAAGTGACGGACCTAGTCTCATTTCCATCCAACATGACTAAGAATAGCTTAAACCACAAATTAACAAAGGCCGACAAGGCTTATTCAGTCACCTGAAAGATTAATTCACCCGAGTATAAATAACTCTAAAGTGACAAGCTTAAGAAAGGAAGTCAGTCATGAAAGAAAAATGACCACCAGAGAGAACTTGACATGTCTCTTATGAGAGGTCAATGATCAACTGAGTGAGATATGCTCCCTTGGCTATGCAAGCCGGACTAGAAGTGGGAGTGCTAGTCAGAGTGAGTGTGAAGGACCTACTCTCAGAGAATGCTGTAAAGCTACTCAGAGCAAGGGTGGTGAACCTACTGACGGTACCACTGAGTGGTAAGCCGACGTTAGGTTGGTCACGTGACTGAGGGGGACCTCAGTACCTGAACTGTTAACCGGCACTTAAACCAAGTGGTTTACCACTACATGGAAACAAGAATATTAAAGCCTAACAAAACATAATATAATACAATATTAGCATTAATATTAGCCTTAACATATATATTATAAAATAAAGGGGCATATCCTATTATAAAATAAAGCGGGTATGGCCATACTCGTAACACAAGAGTTGTAAACAGAACATTATACGGTTCGTCTGTGCAAGAGGCGAAATCAAAAACAGTAAATTTCCCGAGGGATTTAGACTAAAGAGAGACAGGTAACAGGAATACCCCACGGAAACCCCGGGCAGAGTGAGTTTCCGACTTCGACTGAATCCGTTAATTCCGCACCAGCATTATCAAGGACTGGAACTGCTTTAGGAGAGTAATTGCCTGCCAATTTCAGCACGTTTTTCCATACAGTACCCACGAGAGTAGCATTTAAAATTGAATCGACTTCACAGAAGCAGTTTCTTACGAGGAATTTGACTGAAGATGCTGATATCAAGATTTAATCATACAGGATTACCACTGAACAGCTCATTTAGGCACCATATCACATGTTCTTACATGTAAACACCATAAGCAGCCCCAAAAAAATACTGCTTCTCTTTGAGATAACAACACTGGAAACACTGAGGTAATCTAGTACAGTATTCCATGATGAGTCAATGTAGCCAGTGCAGGTGTAGCATGCAGCAAACCTATAGGGATCATACAGCTCATGAGGAATGTGAGGCAATAAGGTTTGATCCAAAGGAGACAGCTGCTTCACTTCCTTGGATCGAGAGTCATTCCCTCATTACCTAGGCACCTACCTGCTGCTCAAGTTTTCTGCAATAAGAACTTCTGGATCCGTGATAGTCAGATTCAGAGAAACTATCCCAAGCTGATCTCTGTTTAATATCAGAACCCGGGACCAAGTGTCAATCAAGGTGATATTCGATGTTGGGTATCTGTCCAGCAGTGTAACACATTAAATCATTGCCACTATTAGCTTTATCTCTCAGGGACTCTGCAATACAGCCATATAATCTATGAAATCCTGTGATCAGGTTTTCTAGCTCATCAGTCTCGATGTGCCTGATCAATAGTATTTCTCTTTCTTCTTTGCCAGTTTCTCCATCATTTAGACTACTAACTGCCTGCATGTACTCTTCTTGATAGTTTGTCTCTGTAATTGCTGTTATAAAAAGGGTTTTGCTTCTACTCTTCATTTTTTGGACTCCACTTACGCTAACTCCATCAGCATACGAGCACCACATTCTTCTGTTTATGAGTTTGCAAGGCATGATGTCTTTTTGTTTGATAAAAAGAAATATGAAGGAGGTAAGTAAGAGAAACACACTAGGTGCATTGAAAGTGAAGGAGATAATGTAATGGAAGTAGTTGATAGAAACAGCATGAAATATTGTGAGGGTGATAGTGTGAAGGATGTACAAATCGTGAGACACCAAAAGATTCGGACAGTATTTGGAAATCCACGCCAAGCCTATCTGCCTAGATCTTCTACACAGACCAAGAACTATCGATTATTTTCTAGATGTTTGAATCATGGATAGAACAACAGAGATAGCTCTCTCTTTCTCACCAGTCACTGCCGCCATGAAAACGGGAGGAAAAGTATCTCATACCATGCTGGAAAAATGTCATGGAATTTACAGGAGAGCTGGAGCTGGAAGACGACTATCTCAACTATATTAGAATTGTTTCTACTTTAAACTGCTCGTTGTTACTCCACTGCCACTCAGTGATGCTCGTACCAGTGGTTCTACTTTTGTTTGTTACCAGTTCTGCTATGACTATCACAACCCTATTATTGACTCAGCTGTATTGTTGTCACCGAACAGACAGCAGAAATCTGCTGATCTCAGACTGCTCTAGCTACTGAATGTATATGATGATCTGTGTGGGTTTCTTTTGTGATGTAGTGAGTGGTTGAGTGAAGCAATGTCCTTGCTAACTTCAAGCTCTTATCCTTCCATTCTGTGCCCTATACATTATTGGACGTTGTACCTTACAATCACATTTTCTGATATATTAAACAATTTTGGCTGACCCGGTAATCCTAACCGATACCGATGATGTGGTTCAGAAGGGTCTGGCAAGGCCTCCCACTAAGTCACCTTACATTTAGTCGTATCCTATACTTCCAACGTGTTTATCCAGCTGGTTCTCAAATGACTGTGTTAGCTTTGCGCTTACATTAACTGGTAGTTTATTTCATGCTGTAATTTTATTTGCGAAAAAAAATTGCATATGAACTTCCTTATTCTCTGTAACAGCAGGAACTTTGTATCATCTTCCTTATTCTCTGTAACAGCAGGAACTTTGTATGATCTTCCTTATCCTCTGTAACAGCAGGAACTTTGCATGATCTTCCTTATCCTCTGTAACAGCAGAAACTTTGTATGATCTTCCTTATTCTCTGTAACAGCAGAAACTTTGTATGATCTTCCTTATTCTCTGTAACAGCAGGAACTTTGTATGATCTTCCTTATTCTCTGCAACAGCAGGAACTTTGTATGATCTTCCTTATCCTCTGTAACAGCAGGAACTTTGTATGATCTTCCTTATTCTCTGTAACAGCAGGAACTTTGTATGATCTTCCTTATTTTCTGTAACAGCAGGAACTTTGTGATGAATGGTTTTGAAAACCGACAAGTTGAAGAATTGAGACACTTATGCAACACATGGGAATCTTTATTGAAGAAACGTTTCGCCACACAGTGGCTTCATCAGTCCAATACAAAGTAGAAATGGGTAAGGAGAGTAGAAGTATGAGGTAATCAGTCCCTCAACCTGGATTCGATGTGTTCAGTCCATCACTCTTGTAGTAAGTGCAGCATAGGGCCAGAGAGGTGGCTTATATACTGCGGTGAGATGAGTTGAAGCAGGAGGAGGCGGGATCTTAGTGGGACGTGCCACTAGTGTAAGTAGGTCGTCGTCCAAAGGTTGGGCAAGCGTTGAAGTCTTTGTACCAAGATTCCATGATGTTGCAGTGTCTGACAGATGTGATGAATGGTTTTGAAAACCGACAAGTTGAAGAATTGAGACACTTATGCAACACATGGGAATCTTTATTGAAGAAACGTTTCGCCACACAGTGGCTTCTACTTTGTATTGGACTGATGAAGCCACTGTGTGGCGAAACGTTTCTTCAATAAAGATTCCCATGTGTTGCATAAGTGTCTCAATTCTTCAACTTGTCGGTTTTCAAAACCATTCATCACATCTGTCAGACACTGCAACATCATGGAATCTTGGTACAAAGACTTCAACGCTTGCCCAACCTTTGGACGACGACCTACTTACACTAGTGGCACGTCCCACTAAGATCCCGCCTCCTCCTGCTTCAACTCATCTCACCGCAGTATATAAGCCACCTCTCTGGCCCTATGCTGCACTTACTACAAGAGTGATGGACTGAACACATCGAATCCAGGTTGAGGGACTGATTACCTCATACTTCTACTCTCCTTACCCATTTCTACTTTGTATTGGACTGATGAAGCCACTGTGTGGCGAAACGTTTCTTCAATAAAGATTCCCATGTGTTGCATAATTGTCTCAATTCTTCAGCAGGAACTTTGTATGATCTTCCTTATTCTCTGCAACAGCAGGAACTTTGTATGAACTTCGAAGCTGTCAGTTAAAATTCCAAAATGCACTACGTTTTTCCTTAGGCCTCAACTATATGGCTTGTCATCAAGTCTGGCTTTACTTTCATCAACGTCAAGTTTTATCTTTCTTGGAAGAAGACGTGTGAGGGGAGAATGGTAAGGAAGGTAGTATGATGGAGGTAGTGTAAGGGTACTTAAGTTTAATTTCAAGAGTGACAAAAAGATCATGAACAGATTTCTGATTGTTATTAGGTACCGGTAACGTGTTATACACCATCTGAGAGCCAGGAGAAAAAAAAAAGGGGGAGGCTCTCTCTGCAAACGATTTCTTCACAACATCTTCAGTCTACAAGAGTTCGCTGCAGTTCGTAGCAACATTCCCGACCCCGATGTATAAATGGTGCAGGTATATCAGTGATATTAGGTTAATTTATTTAAATGTTAATACAGGGTGACCCAAAAGTCTGGACACATAAGAAATACTACTAATATTCTGTTTTTTTTCCCCCAGTTACTGGAGTTACTGCATCGTGTTCATGTGAATCTTGCAAAGTGCGTTGAACTTTGCATCGCTAATGGTCGACATGTTGAAAATATTCATTCAAATTAAAATTACTGTATAATTACAAAAATGCAGTTTCGCCTGTGTCAAAACTTTCGGGTCACCCTGAAGTTAAAAAGTAATTCTTCCGTATAGAACGAGTGGAAACTCCTGGTGGGAACGAAAATATCAGTCAAGTTACATGATTAAGTAAAAAACGAAGTCATTAGACAAACTCAAAATAAAAAAAAAAATAATCCGAAAGGAAGCAAATGGGTTGATAATGAACAAGATTCTCTTAGAATATCAACATACTTTTTGACTGCATCAAGATTAGGAGTATAAAAAATTTCAAAAATTAAAAAATTAGGCTAATAAGCAGCAGTAAATGACAATGAAAAGTGAAGGAAGACATCCCGAGACTTTACTGACCCGACTTACTGCAGTCTGACCCGACTTATTGCAGTCTGATCCGACTTACTGCAGTCTGATCCGACTTACTGCAGTCTGATCCGACTTACTGCAGTCTGATCCGACTTACTGCAGTCTGATCCGACTTACTGCAGTCTGATCCGACTTTCTGCAGTCTGATCCGACTTACTGCAGTCTGACCCGACTTACTGCAGTCTGACCCGACTTACTGCAGTCTGACCCGACTTACTGCAGTCTGACCCGACTTACTGCAGTCTGACCCGACTTACTGCAGTCTGACCCGACTTACTGCAGTCTGATCCGACTTACTGCAGTCTGATCCGACTTACTGCAGTCTGATCCGACTTACTGCAGTCTGATCCGACTTACTGCAGTCTGATCCGACTTACTGCAGTCTGATCCGACTTACTGCAGTCTGATCCGACTTACTGCAGTCTGATCCGACATACTGCAGTCTGATCCGACATACTGCAGTCTGACCCGACTTACTGCAGTCTGACCCGACTTACTGCAGTCTGACCCGACTTACTGCAGTCTGATCCGACATACTGCAGTCTGATCCGACTTACTGCAGTCTGATCCGACATACTGCAGTCTGATCCGACATACTGCAGTCTGATCCGACATACTGCAGTCTGATCCGACATACTGCAGTCTGATCCGACATACTGCAGTCTGATCCGACATACTGCAGTCTGATCCGAAATACTGCAGTCTGACCCGACATACTGCAGTCTGACCCGACATACTGCAGTCTGACCCGACATACTGCAGTCTGACCCGACATACTGCAGTCTGATCCGACATACTGTAGTCTGATCAGTACCACAATCAAAGACGCCGAAATCTGCGATCTGTATTCCCCCGAGATTTTCCCTGGTAATCAAAATCTCATATGTAAGGAAGGTAGTGAGGGAAGCAGTTTAATGGATTTAGTGTGAGGGAGGTATTGTGAGGGAGGTATTGTAAGGGAGGTATTGTGAGGGAGGTATTGTGAGGGAGGTATTGTGAAGGAGGTATTGTGAAGGAGGTATTGTGAAGGAGGTATTGTGAAGGAGGTATTGTGAAGGAGGTATTATGAAGGAGGTATTGTGAAGGAGGTATTGTGAGGGAGGTATTGTGAGGGAGGTATTGTGAGGGACATGAACACATGACTAACTTGTTGTCATATTACTAAATTATAATCACTATCTAATCAAAATAATTTGAACTCCATTAGATGCTTGAAGGAAATATCCCAATTCGTTCCAATTCATAGAAATTATGTCACACAGAGATCATCCCAAAGTAATTAAAGGTTTTACACATTTCACTGTTTGATTAGTGGATAGGAGACGTGGCCCAAGAGCTGGAAGACTTCTGAATAAGCCTTTGTAATATGTGAGCATCTCGCTCTGTTCAGAACATTGGCTATCAGCTCCTCTTCATTCAGTTTTAAGACTCTCGCATCTCTCTATGTCAAGTTTAACACTCAGGCTGCCCAGTCTACAACAGTTGACCCAAAAATAAACAGTCATCCACTGGAAAAAAACACAGGAAACAAAAAAAAAATCAGCTGGCTCAGTCCCCAGCCCTAGGGCTGACCCAGACCCAGCCCCCAGTTGTCTGCTAGGTACTACAATCGAGGCTTTTCCAAACCCCCAACTCCAAGAAATGAGAATTTCCCCTTTATCATGAAATTACCTAAAATTGTGGTAGTAGTACTGTGAACCAAACTAGCGCCCTGGCAACTGCTAGTGTACAGTTCGGTTGCCAAGGCTAACTGTATGGAGTAGTAATAGACAGTTGTTCTGATGCTGTCTCCACAAGACAAATGTGGTGTCGCAATGTCTAATACACAAAACGAGGGTACCTTGATAATGGTAAATGTCTATTGATCTGAATAAGAGCTACCCTCCCCATCCTTAGATCAAATCTAATTGTCCCTACCCCTTTTCAATCCCCAGGAGCTGTATGATATTTACAGGTTACCTCTGTCCCACGAATAATGGTAATAATACTAATAGTTATACTATATCAATAGATCTATACCTCTGTTGCTCACCCGGACATTACACGTAGCAGTGAATATATTTTAACATTGCTAGAAATATTTTATATAATTAATAAGTAATTAATATATCTTATAAAGGACTGGATGTGTTCAACACCTGTGGTTTCATGGAAAATCTGCCTTAAACCCCCACACAGTTTGGTTAAATTAAAGGACACTAACAAAATAATTCTCTAATGATGCCTACACTGTTGAAACAGTGTTACCTGTCGGTGTGGAAACAAGGAAGGAGGGTAAAAGGTCACAGCAAGGATTTCTTAACAAGAAGTTGAGCAACATAAATGATATCCTACACTGTAGTTGAATCAGCATAGCTGGGACAGTGCAAATCAGAGGACACCAGTTCCCTCCTAGTACCATGTAGTCTTCTGTACACACTGCGTCGCATCAACAATGGATATGCTTCCTACATTGCTCAGATTTTACCAGGTCATGTTTTTGAGGGAGGGAGGGGGGGGAATAGAGGCGAAAGCCGGTCAGACTTTGATGAGGAATATGAATGTCTCACTGAGGTGATTACAATGGTGAGAAGCATATCTCCCATTACTTGTGCCTTTTACTTTTTTACTTAAACTTGGCCAATATTTACTTTCCAAACACCAGGAAGTAAAGCGCGGAACGTTAAACCTGTAGGGCGTCATACAGCCCCTTTGGGAATGGGAAGCATTCAGGTTCAATCCGAGGAATTGGAACAGAGGTCCAATTTCTTGGATCAAGAACCCCTCATCGGCATCAAGGAATGCCACTTGCGGGGGAGACGTCACACAGCGCCGGGCATAAGGGGAAAAATAAGTTTGATGCGAGAAAGGAAAATATTGCTCAAATTCCTTGTATCAAGATCCCATCACCAGCATCAAGACACCTCATGAAGGGGGCTCAAGAGCTGCAACTCGACCCCTGAGAATAAACGTATTTGATTGCACATATTCGATAACGTACAAAACGCACAGAGATGCAATCTTTTCACTGAAATTATAACATTAAACATTAGGTATTTAAGAACCACATTCCTCTAACTTTTTAAATAAAATTAATATACACTCGAATGTAAACACCATTTTTAATATATCAAGTGACAATAATAAAATCAATCACAATAGAGACAATAGCATAGTAGCTGATCTTCTCTGGATTAACAGGACATTTCTGTCCTCTCTGCTATATAATACCCTTATCATTAAACTTGAAATCTGTTACATGAGAAATATATGTAGATAATTTAGTGTTAGGTATTCCACAAGGGGGGGGGGGATCCTATAGTGAATGTCTGAGTTCTTTTGTTCTACCAAGGAATTCGTCCTTAACTTGAGAGGGCCTCTTCAGATCGGCTTCAAACTTCCAGTGCTGGTGTTCCATACTTAAAGAAAGTTTTAAGATGTTAACGGGCAGTCCAGGTGCCCGTTTGTCAATTTTGTGGACAAATATTACACTGGTTTCCATGAAAAAAATTGAGAGTACTTCCTCTGATCGGCTTTAAACTTTCAAAGCAGGTGCATCTTACTGAGAGGAAGGTTCTGATTAATACTGGACAAACAGGTGCCAGTTTACTATTGGACAAACAGGTGTCAATTTACTGAAACAGTGACAGTTTTTTTTCCTCAACAACTTGAGAATATTTGTGCTAACCAGAAAACTTTGAACACAGATGAATTTAAAGTAACTGAAAAAGTAGTATTGTTTAGGCTGTTTATGTCTTAATTTATTGACTAATTTTGTTAAATAATGGAATTTAAAGAATTATACGTCACAATAAGGTGGCTAAAACACTACACAAATTAACCCGTACTCAAGAATAGGTTAACTTTTGACTTCATTTCGGTCTGACATGGACCACTGACAAGTCACACTGAAGCGAAAATGGAAGACCCGAATAATACGAGAAGAGATGGTAAAAAGTAGTGGTAATAGTTGGAAAAGATGTAGAAGTATTAGTAATGTGAGGAGGGCTATTCTATGTCCATCCCTCCTTACCCGCACTGCTACCCTTTCTTCCACTACTGGCATCCCTGCCTTTCCCCGCTCCATCTTGCATACATTCTGGCTTTCTCCCTTACTTGCTTCACTCTAACTTGTCAATGGTGTCAGCCGCACCTAAACGACAGGATAATTTTCCTCTATCTTAAACGAGGGTTACTTGTGTGAATTGGAACTTACTGGTTTGTGTGTGATAACTTGGGAGTGTCAGCTCTTACTTCAAACATTCAGCGCTGCTACGTTTTCTTCAAAAATAGACTACAGTTATTGGGCTGTGGAAGTCGCAATTAGCAAGTTTTATTAAACAAATTAGGACATTGGGTTTCATGCAGTAATTAAAGACTAACTGTACTCATCAACTTCAATTTTCATTGCTAGTGCATATCATGCAAATTAAATTTGTAAGTGGTTTTAGAAAGTGTATATTCCATTTTGCTTATCATATTCAGTAAACTGAAATACTCGTTTCAGTATTTTATTGAAAATGCTTCTTTGTATCAGCTTCAAACTTTCAATGAGGGTGTGTGCTATGGAGGGATTTTGAAATTTTAGGTATCTTTGTAGTCTCTAAATCGTCAATTTTATTTACACAAACACATGGAGGCAGTTAAGGTAAGATATAATTAACTATTGGAAGAAAGATGAGGCTAGTGAGAGAATAGGTAATGAGGCTGAAGAATTAATAATATGACGGAGAAAAGGATACCAGATGTACAAGGGGGTTTTAGGAAGGGTAGCGGAGGGCAGAGACTAAGTGTTTACATTGAAACATATAGGTAAACAGTATTTAAATAAAAAAGTATTTGCGACATCTATGGATTTGGAAAAGGAGTATGATAGGGTGGAGAGGGAAGCAATGTGGCAGATGTTGCAAATGTATTGAATAGAAGGCAGGTTAATGAAAGCAGTGAAGACAGTGAAGCTCAGGTTAGAGTATGAAGGAGATTGAGATTATTTCCCGGTAAAAGTAGGCCTTAGACAGGGATGTGTGATGTCACCGTGGTGGTTCAATATATTTATAGATTAGGTTCTAAGAGACGTGAACGCTCGGGTGTTCCAAGAGTCGTGGGATTAAAATATATAGAATCTGTGGGAGTTGTCACAGTTGATTTTTGACGACACTGTGCTCTCAGGAGATTCTGAATAGTTACTGAGGTTGGTGGACGAGTTTGGTAGGGTATGTAAAAGAAGGAAATTAAAAGTGAACATAGGAAAGAGTAAGGTGATGAGGATAAAAAAATGGGTAATGAAAGATTGGATATCAGGTTGGAGGGAGGGGGTATGGAGGAGGTGAATGTATTCAGATATTTGGGAGTGGACGTGTCAGCAGATGGGTCTATGAAAGATGAGATGAATCATAGAATTGATGAGGGCGAAAAAGGCGAGTGATGCACTGAGCAGTCTGTGCAGACAAAGAATATTATCCGTGGAAGCAAAGAAGCGAATGTATGTATTGTTATACCAACGCTCTTATGTGGGTGTGAAGCATGGGTGGTGAATGTTGTAACAAAGAGAAGGCTGGAGGCAATGGAGATGTCGTGTCTGAGGGCAACGTGTGGAGTGAATATAACGCAAAGAATCGGTAGTTTGGAAATTAGGTGTGGGGTTACTGAAAGTATTATCCAGAGAGCTGAGGAGGGGTTGTCGAGGTGGTTGGGACATGTAGAGAGGATGGAACGGAATAGAACGACTTAGCATATAAATCAGTTGTGAAAGAAAGGCAGGGTAGGGATCGTCCTATGAAAGGTTGGATGGAGGGGGTAAAAGAGGTTTTGTGTGCAAGTGGCTTGGACTTCCAGCAAGTATGCGTGAGCGTGTTAGACAGGGGCAATTGGAGACCAATGGTTATGACTTTACATGCTGTTGGAGTGTGAGCAAGGTAACATTTATGAAGGGATTCAGAAAAACCGGCAGACCGGACTTGAGTCCTAGATATGGGAAGTACAGTGTCTGCACTCTGAAGGAGGGATGTTGGCAAGTTTACAGTTTTGAAGATTGAGACACTTATGCAACATATGGGAATCTTTATTCAGGAAACGTTTCGCCACACAGTGGCTTCATCAGTCCAATACAAAGTAGAAAGGCGTAAGGAGAGGAGTTTGAGGTAATCAGTCCCTCAGCCTGAAGTCGATGTGTTCAGTCTTTCAGTCTTGTAGAATGTACAGCATAGGGCCGTAGACGTGGCTTAAATACTGTAGTGAGGTGA